>NC_046362.1:24121190-24213690 GCF_011125445.2 Fundulus heteroclitus | reverse complement strand
TGTGTTTGTTGCAGTGTGTTACTTAAGGCTTTATGGATTTCAGTGTTGCCTTGTCCATGATGAATTAACTTTTCCAGCCATCAAGGAGCATTTTGTACAGTCACTCATAAAGAAAAGTGTTTCTGAAAGACACTGTATTACAAACATAAATCTAAATAGTTAAGACATCCTACTAAATACTCAACGATTAAAAAGATATTTTATACTGACTTTTTTATTAATTGTGTAAATAAATCATATTATTTTCTTCACTGTACTTTCTTATCCAAAGGGTGCATTTGTATGTATATTTGTTTTCTAAAAAAAGCTATGCTTATACCTTGTCCATTGAATTGTCTCTTGTATTTACAGGCAAGGATGTTGGACTGGAAGCTAACATGAAAATGACCTGAACTCATTGGACATGTTATTGAACTGGCAGGTATGAACTCATCTAGACAAACAGAGTTTGCTTCACATTTTTTCTGGGTAAAGGCAGTTTAGGGAAGTTTGATTTTCTGGCGAATAAATAAATAAATCTTTCATACAAAGATATGTAGAAAAATGTAAAAAGCACTGTACAAAAAAGAAAAAGAAACTGGCAGACTAAAATTTATCAACCACAAGTTTACTTGTCTTCTGTAATGCAGATGAATGGATTTTGGATCAACCCCTGCGTTTATGAAGAAGATGTAGTGAGAAATAAAAATAGGGCCAAATGAGTGATCAAACCTATTTAAAAAATGTATTTTAATTTTTTTGATTTATTTATTTTTAAGCTATTAGTATTGTTTTAATAAGGTGATATTTGTAGAATGGCACTAAACACTGGAAAAAAGAAGATATAGTGAGAAATAAAAATAGGGCCAAATGAGTCATCAAACTTATTTAAAAAGGTATTTTAATATTTTTGATTTATTTATTTTTAAGCTATTAGTATTGTTTTAATAAGGTGATATTTGTAGAATGGCACTAAACACTGGAAAAAACTAAAGGCTTATTTATTTTGTCATTTTTTTGTTTGGCAAATTAATTTGCTTTGTAAAGATTGTGTATTTAATATTCCTATTAGCTTAATCCATAAAGACAGAACAATTTGCTGAACTGTTTTGAGCACACCTAAATTTAGTTGACGGCCTGTTTGGGAAAATAATCATCCAGGCTATTAGGGACATTAAACCGGAACAATAGTTGCACTAAAGGATGCACCAGGTCCTTTAAAGCAGCATCGCTTTCTTGAGCAGCTTTACGACCATGTAGAGCAATCACTGAAGATAATGACTCTAACTAGAAGGTTTACTTCCCAATCACTACCCCATAATGGGCAACACATATTTTGTTACCAACAAATAAAGACTTGTTTTATTGCTGTATTTTGTACATCCATCTATATACCATTTAATTTCCGTATTTCTGGCTCTGATTTTAAACATTCTTATAATGCAAATAACATGTTGGTGTGCTGGCTTTTGGCCCATCTGTGAAGAATTAATGCTCGACGTTTGCATTAAAGAAGAAAAATTGCACCATGAAAGACTGCATTGAAAGTAGAGACAGTTGTTGATATTAGCAACATAACTTTCTGAGAAGGGTTGCACAGTGTGTGTGTGTGTGTGTGTGTGTGTGTGTGTGTGTGTGTGTGTGTGTGTGTGTGTGTGTGTGTGTGTGTGTGTGTGTGTGTGTGTGTGTGTGTGTGTGAAAGAGAGATCTGTCAGTTGGGCCCCAACAAAGTTTTCTATTAGTTGTTTGCATGTTGAGTCAATGGGAATGAGCACCACCCTGTGGTATATAGCTCTATAAAAAGAGTGAGGTTATTATTATTTATTTATTTTATTAATTTTTTTTGAGGAGTCTGGACTGGACTTTGTGTGTCAAAGTAAAATTGAATATATAAGTATTTCCTTAAATGGATTATGCTACACTGAAAACAGATTATTTAGAGCACAATATTAGACTTTTGACCACCTTTGATTGAACGGTCAAAAGTTTTTCAAAAAATATTTGCAGAGAGTTTTTCGGATAGAGATATATGTTCCACAGCAACTGTGCATAAAGTTATAACAAACATTGGTAAATTGCACTGTTAGTGCCAACATGATTTAAATGATTTTGCTCTTATTCCTCTATGTGAATTGATCCTGGGTTCTTTCAAAATGAGATTTCCCACTTTTACATAGTCTTCTGATAACTCATAAATACTTCATTAGAAATAACTTCATGAATGAATTACCCTTATCCTTTTATCAGCACTGATGTAACAATACTGCATTGTTTCATCCACCCAAACCATTTTAATGTTATAAGGTAAGAGTTGCTGGGGGAACATTTTACCCTTATAAAATAAAGACTAATGCTCAAAAGCTGGGCAGTACAAAGTCAAAGTGTAAGAGGAACTTCTTCAAAATACATTAATACATACAACTTGCATTTCTAATCAACTCAGCAATTCTACTAAATTGTGTGATTTAATATTCCAAAATTGCTCATGTTGACATATGGCTCTGAGCCCAATCCTTCAAAAATACATCTGGATTCATGAACAGATCTTACACATATCCAGTTCGCATTGCCACACTGCAATAGGGGACAGAACGTACATGGAAAGTAGTCAGTGTGAAGTTACCTTATAACTCCAAGAGCCACTGGACAAAAATTTTTGAAGGCATCTTTGGTCCAGCTCATCTGATCCAAATGAATGGCCTGTGTCACTTGGTAACACACTAACGAGGTGATTCACCAATGTTATGCTGGTGTGTTGGAGCTGGAATGCATGTAAAAACTGACGGATGAAACCTTAAGCTGGGGACACACTATACAACTTAGACATTCTTCAGATTTTGAAAACACAAGGAGTTATACTTCACGACTGTAAGCCTTAGAATCACACACTTAACAGCTATGCGTGCTGAGCTTTTACAGACTGCATGGTTTTTTGAACCAACAACAGCCAACTGAAAGCATTAATCTTTTAATTTTAGGATAAACAAACATACTAGTTGGTGATATCATACGATTTTCTCAGAATCTGGGCTGACTGTTACTTTTCCTCTGCTCCATGAAAATGGGAGAGACATTTAAAATATTTTCAGTTGAACACACAAGTGAATTTTTTGAATGAAAGTTTGATTTTGATGGTGTTGACTTTGCTTTCTCAACCAATGTTGAAAGTTAGTGTTAGTAGGTTAGTGGGATTTGTAATTGCTTAAAGTTTGCTTTATTCTCAAAATCTAGCTGTCTCTATCTAAAGAGACAAAAATATCTAAAATATCTGTACTGGACTGCAAGAACAAAATGTTAATATTATGATACATAACTTGATTCTGTTTGACAAACTTTTTTGGCAGAAATATAAATTATTTCAATTATGTCCAAACTAAACCACTTTATTAAATAAGACAAGACATGTTTATTTATAAAGCATTCTTTAGTAACAAGAATATCCAAAGTGCTGTACATAAACAGAAAAACATTACAGAACATAAGGAAAAGAAAACATTAACAAACTTCAACACTAGACTTCTTTAGTTTAATTGTAAATAACAAGCTTCAACACTAAAATCCAAAGCTTAATTATTTCTATTCATACATTAGCAAACTTCAGCACTAGACTTATTTAGTTTCTTTGTAAGTAACAAACTTCAACACTAACATTCTTTTGTTTCATTGTAATAAAAATAAACTAAGTAAATGCTTGGCAGTCTCTGATCTAAAATAATTCTGTCCATCTTTTCTGAAAGCTACAACTAAAAATAGAAAGCAAGCAGGGACCGTATTTTTCAGACCATAAGGTGAACCGGATTATAAGACACACAGTGAATTAATACATCTATGTGTGTCTTTGTCCACATCTAAGGTACACCGGATTATAAAGTGCACTAGATATTCTTCCCAAGTGTGTAATATCACTCTGCCCCTTCACCTGCACAGCTCTCTGTTTCTGTCAGGAGAACAGAGTAGTTGGACTACACTACTCTGTTTCTACCATAAGGCCAAAATAAACATAACTTTTATATTGAATTAACTTACTAGGTTTATTGTTGCTAACATGTACTCTGGGCGCAGGCTGCCTATAGGCTCCCACAAACTCAGGCGTACTGTGTGCATACTGTGAGCTTAGCAGACTCCGTGCTGACTCTCCATGGATGTTTTACCCGTCATAGTTGAGCGTACAATTGCCTACATTTCTTGAGGGAAATTCCTACAATTCCCACGCTTTCTGCCAGTGGGACAAAGTGGCTGAACAGATGGTAAAATGTGTGATTACCTAGTTGAGCACTTAAAGCCGTTTCTTTTCCAGCAGGCTCCCACCTGTCAGTGAGAACAGAGAGGAACTGTTATGCCATGGGTCCTTGCGACCACCTGCTTGGAGAAGCTCAGTGTATCAAAGTCAGTTTCACATTTATAACAGTTTGATGTAAAGCCTTCTTACTTTACATGAATGCACTTCTAGTTTTGACACCACATTCAAGCAGTCTAGACAGCTTAGGGGTTCAATGAGGTAGTGACACAATGTACCATAATGCTCCAAATATCCATTGACTGGAGCGGCTTTCTTGCTTACCAAAGTCGTACTTACACATTTTTATTGATTTTTGAGCACATTGTACCACATAAAATCGGTCAGTAAGCACAATGGTATTCATACATAAGGTACACCGGATTATATGGCACACTAAATTTTTTAGATAATTTAAGGATTTTATGTGCGTCCGAAAAATATGGTAGTCTCTAATCTAAAATGGTTTTGTCCAACTTTTCTGAAAGCTACAACTAAAAATAGAAAGCAAGCAGAATAACAGAGGAGCAGAAGAAACTGCCACGTCTCGAGATTACGAGAAGACTCTGTCCACATTTGGCAAAAAAATTAATCAAAATATTTGTCTTACTGTGATAGAGGACCCGTTGGGGCTGTTGCCCTTACACACTTCCAGACTCTGTATCAATTTTTAAGGCTCGCTCACACAGCAAGATTATACATTTGTTGACTGAATTTCAAAGCGTGAGAGACACCACATATAACGATAAAAAATCGTATATATAACACCTTTGCCCATACAGTGTGTGGTGCCCAGTCAAACAGCAAGCACAACTCATCACACACCAAAATATTTCACTCAGGAACACTCAGATGTCTGATGGTAAATAAACGTGGATGACGAAGAAGAAGAATGCTGATAGTTGTGTATTAATTTTAACAGAGGAAATACATAAAAAATGCATTGGTTAAAGGAGTGGAGACAGCGTCAACCTGGGCTCTTCATTTGCAGTGATATACAGATGACTTGTTTGTTGTTGGGTTTTTTTTCTCTTGATTTCCCTCACCTACCTTTCTGATTGGCTACTTGTCACATTCAGCAGGCGGTGTGCTCGCTTTTCATCAGGGAACACCCCACACGCTAGGCATATTGGAATGACATAGGCATTCCAACATGTTGAATATCCCCGATTTAAGGTCGGAGTTGTCCTGATGTCCTTCCAAGTTCTTTCGACCAGATCTCTCTTAACACACATGGCAGAAATCTCTTAAAATTATCTTAAGAACCCCCCTGATAATTGGGGCAAGTCGGAAGAGGAAGATTGGGGCACAAAACGGGCTCAATATCCTGCCGTATGAACCAGGCTTTATACTAACAAATCTTTTGGGCCAACTCACCCTGATGACTGACTTCAAATTCTTCAGTCTGATGCAGACTTTTTATCACAGGTAATGTCTGGCCAAAACATCAAATACTTTACCCCCTGCTTAACACTTTAAGAGACTGTGCAAACACCCATCAAAAACATGCACAAATTAGTCAAAGAAAGGACTGTAATCAGCAATGGTTTTGTTCAATTTTACAATTTGATACAAATTAACATTTTTTGTAGATGGGAAGAAAACTTTGTCACTTTAAGTGAGCTAAAAGTTGGGAAAATAAGTAAAAAAAATAACCCTGCAGCTTTAGTCACATATTATTTAAACCTGAAGGGCACATTCTGTTTTTAGTGTGACAGGCAAAATGCATGGAAATCTTCAGTCTCCTGATAAAAACATTCTAAAACGAGACGTAACATGTGCTTGACTCGTAACTCTAACTGAAACTGAAAAAGTCTTACAATTTGCAATACTACATTTAAAATAAAGAAATGTCCTCCCAATAAAAAGTCTTTAAGTCAATTAAGATAACAACTGACTTGACTACTTCCATTAGGCAGTTCCTTCAAATTGATCAATTAGTTAATGACAATGTTACTTGATTAAAAAGATTATGAACAGGGCAAAATCTATTTGCTTCATTTGTTTTATATAACAAAGAAATATTGCACAAAATAGGAATGGCATGCCTGATAGACAGGGAGAGGCATTTAATTTTTATATCTGTCTTTACCACAAATATATATTTTTTTGTTTTTACAAATACAGAAGTAAACCAGACACCAGGCATTTGGTCGTTCTGAAACTTAGTTGGTTCCTTGTGAGGCTTTTAAAACTCACATATTAAAGACATGTCTGTCAGACCTTTTTAAAAGCTAAATGCCATTCAGCTTATTTGATATGACCTGCATGAATGGTTGCTTTTGTGAATCACTAACTTCAAAGCTTCTTTTCATGTGGTATTACTAACATTTTATCTATCCCTATTTTCTATCCATCCCAGTGGCACAGGTGATAGGATACCCTCATAGAAATTGATATCAAAGTGCTGCAGTGAAATCAACTGGCCTGTTTTTATCTCTTTAAAATGTTTTCCTTTGTAAAATGTGCTAAAACATATTTTTTTGTGATGTGTGAATTAAGAAAGCATGGATTGTTAATTATTGAAAATTACTGTAAGAATAGATCAAACATACCTTCTCTAGGCAGAACAGTGAAAACAGGTCTGACATCTGTCATTTGAAGATTAAATGATGTGAAATAATATTTTCTTTTGTTTTAGTACTAGTTGTTTTGTTTTTGTTCTTTTGTTATGTTTAGTATAGAGATCAAGATTTATAAATTCTGAACCCTGATCTAGATAAGAAATGAACTAAAAACAATGAATTAAATCCCCTTAAACACAGGTTATTTTACTATTAAAGAGCTCAAATTTATATACCTAGCAACTTTTTAGGTTAAAGGAGCAATAAGCGATATTTCACCACTAGGTGGTGCTTGAGCACTGTCTGTAGACCAAAACAACATGTGTGACAAGCTAAGAGTCCAGCCCCTCTCTTCTCTTCTCAACGTTGCCTCCTAAAAAATTATTTGCAGAGAGTTGTTCGGATAGAGAAATATGTTCCACAGCAACTGTGCATAAAGATATGACATTGTTAAATTACAGTGTTCGTGCCAACATGATTTACATGATTTTGCTCTTATTCCTCTATGTGAATTGATCCTGGGTTCTTTCAAAATGAGATTTCCTACTTTTACGTAGTCTTCTGATGAATCATAAGTACTTTGTAATAAATAACTTCATGAATGAATTATTCTTATCCTTTTATCAACACTGATCATGTGTTGGCGCGCATGTGGCGCGACCCATATACAGAGGCCTTAGTCGTCGACCCGGGTTCGAATCTGACCCGCGGTCCTTTGCCGAATGTCTCTCCCCCTCTTCCACCCCCTTTCCTGTCAGCCTACTTTCAAAAAAAGTGAGCCACTAGAGTCGCAAAAACGAAAAAAATAACACTGATCATGTGTAGACCTCTATTGGTTAAGAACTATTAACATACAGTGCAAATTCACTAAAACAAATAGAAATTATTGCAATCTCTAAGATAGTTGTTTTACTTGAAAAGCATTGTGGTAGAGTTGTTTTTTTTCTTTTTGCTAGGTGAAGATAACATTTTAGCAAATAGTAAAAAAAAATATTATACTGTACCTTCTAGTCAGTCTCCACAGATTATTTTCTGCTTTCTTAAATGTACTGTTATTTACTATTATCCTGAATAATTTTCTTCTTTGTCATAAGTAGAAATCAAATATGCAGCTTAAGCGAAAATTCAGACTGAAGAAACTCTATTGCCTACCTCCATCAATCAGGGACTCATCCGCCTCCGACACAAGCCAATCAGCTTTGAACTGCTCCTCCTCGAAGCCAATCAGCATCCTGGGTTCATCTTAAAAAGAACTCCACATCCTCGTCTCGGCCTTCTCCTCAGCGAGCAAGCGGTGGCTGCGCCGTGTCCGGTTTGGACTCTGTTGACCGGTTTCAACCCACCTCCATCCCCTTCTCCACCATCGTAGCAAGCTTCGCCTGGCTTTCCTACGGTCCTCCTTCAACCTCGTCCCTATTAGATTGTAATTCCTCCTTGACTCTTATGGAATTCCCAGTCACTCCTTAAAACGGTCCGGCAGAAGACCGCCATGCTGAGCCTGGTTCTGCCAGAGGTTTCTTCCCAAAGGGGAGTTTTTCCTCTCCACAGTCGCTTCATGCTTGCTCATCATGGACAGTTCATGCAAACCTGTGTTTATCAAGTTGGACATCAAGCTCAAACAATTCAGCATATGGACTGAACAAGCTTTATGTATCTCCACTACACCACCAGTTTCAGACCTGGGGGGAAATATCCCTATTCTCATACGCCTGCTTATGCATATTGAAGTATAATTCAGCGTGAATTTTTCCTGTCGAGGTCTGAGCGCCAAACTCTTAAAATATTGTATCAATAAAATTCTTCTAATTGCCTTTTCTTTCTGTGTGAGTTTTTCAGATTGAAATGCTTTATACTAATGAATAAGTTTTGAAGATAGCATGAATCTGTCAGGTTCATGTATTACTCCACGTTTGCTTTTTTCCCCTAAAGTGCATGGTTGTTTTTCACAGGGAATGTATCCCACTTTTCTGTGTAAGTCCACTTGCCGTTTGACCTCTGCATAACTCAAAAATAGTTAAAAGTGATACATGCCAACCTTGACCTCAAACAGACACCAGAGTGACAGCAGCATTACTGACAGACTCCTGCCCTGACATCCTTGAAGAGTAGTTAGCAGCCATTTTCTGCCTACAGCTGCTCTAAAATGTTCACATGGGGAAGATTGATTTTATCAATAGCTCTTGTCACCTACTAGCTCTCACTGCCAGCTGACTGCTCACTGTGAATCAAGCAAAATGTCATATATACAGCTTGGGGAAATTTGCACATGGCAAATGCACACACTCCTGATTCAGCTGAAGACATTTGAACATATATATATATATATATATATATATATATATATATATATATATATAAATAATACGAATCAGAATAATCCAGTGAATCCTTGTTCACTGCAGATCTGATTCCAAAAAGCATGGAATGGAGTTAAAAACATTTGGCATGTGTTTTAATCCATTCACAATGCAAAGCCCAGGTTGACCCGAACCTTATTTTGAGTAAATAATATTCTAAAGACTGATTTGCTCAGTAAAATGATTACCTTAGGATCGCTTGCCTTTGTTTATGTGATTCTACCTCCGGACGGTAGAGGTCGCTGTAGCGATCGGTCGCTAAATCGGGTAAAGTCTAAAGTTATCAAAATTGCCTTTAAAACCGACATTAATATTCGGTGTTATTGCGGGAATAAGGCTCATAGCCCCATCAAAGGATGGCCGAGCAGCACGGTTAAGCTTTACGCTTTAAAACAAACTCCTTTTTTAAATGTCTGGAACCAGATGTGAGCAGGAGCTAATAATATTTTTGCTAGCAGGCATTCGGCGCTAACAAATAAAAGCTTTAGCTTTAATTTTAGTCATAATGAGTGGGCTGGATAACGTAAACAATGTCCCATCAATGTATGAAACCCTTCTGGAGATAACCTTTTGTTATAACCATAAAAACACACTCAAATGATATTAGCAATACCATGAAGTGAAGGCTAGTGTGAGCTACCTCGGTTAGACCTTTGTTCTAAAGGCACCATGTGCACAACGATTTACAAGACATTTCCCAATAAACCTTTTCAACTTTCCCTTTTGGTTTATCTGCCCAAACCTGTCGGTGCCTCATGTGAATCCAGTCCAATTTGGTCATCTGAGAAGGCAGTACTGGAAAGCAGGAAAGTTGTTGGTTTGTCTTGGGAGCGGGCAAGCGTTTAGCTCTGCAGCACCATGTGCTCGAGCAGCTTGGGGTTCTGCGGCCTAGCAGAAACACGCATGTGTGGTCGGGATTGCTTGGAGGCCTCGACTGATGTCCATTTAATAGTCGGATCGCTCAGCTTGTCTGGTGAGGGAAGGCATCCACCGTCTTGCGTCTGCTTTACTGCAACAGCTGACAAAAATTAACAAAGCTGTTTCGGCATCCCTTACTTTGCGGCTGGTTTGCGCAGAAGTCAGAATGAAGCTTAGCTCTGTCCCAGCAGTTCCTCTGATGCCAGAGAGGTCCTCCATTGAAGCAGGCAGACGAGTTTAGCAGACCATGGGTCAAGCATGGCTGGTCCAGGCACCTTTCTTCAGATGCTGGCTTGTGTATCGGTCAGGCCCGTGCAGGGCCCATGGCCCAAGCAGCTCTTTCCTGGTCTTAACAGAAGGAGGTGGTCTGAGCAGCTTGTCAGGAGAAAGTCTGAATAAGTCTGTGGTCAGGAGTCCTCTGACCCTTTTATCTGTGGGGGTGTCTACAGCTGGCATCTTGCTCAGAGAGAGAGGGGCCATCCCCGCTGGCTCTCTCTCCTCTGTGGCTGTGTGAGTCTCATGTCTAAAATGCATTTTGGATCCCTTCCCCCATCGTACATGTTAAAATTAACACAATTCAGCCATGGTGTGATGGCACTACAGTGGCAAATGCCAAACATCCTGCAGGGTGTTGGGCTGTAAGCATAACCCCCACCTATGGACGTCGGGCCCTCATCACACTCTCATGGAGTCTGTTTCTGATCGTTTGAGCAGACACATGCACATTTGTGGCCTGCTATATCCTCTATGTCTCTTGATGTACTGGCCTGTCTCCTTGTAGTGCCTCCATGCTCACGACACTACGCTGACAGACACAGCAAACCTTCTTCCCACAGCTCACATTGATGTGCCATCCTGGATAAGCTGCACTACCTGAGCAACTTGTTTGGGTTGTAGACTCCATCTCATGCTACAACTAGAGTGAAAGCACTGCCAGCATTCAAAAATGACCAAAACATCAGCCGGAAAGCATTGGAACTGCAAAGTGATCTGTGGTCACCACCTGCAGAACCACTCTATTGGAGCTGTCTTGCTAATTGCCAATAGTTTCCACCTGTTGTCTATTCCATTTGCACAACAGTAGGTGAAATTGATTGTCAGTCATTGTTTCTTCTTAAGTGAACAGTTTGATTTCACAGAAGTGTGATTGAGTTGGAGTTATGTTATGTTGTTTAAGTGTTGCCTTTATTTTTTGAGCAGTGCATATATATGCGAGCATTATACTTTTCTCATTAACAATATTGTGTGTACATTTCCATTTCTATTTAAGATTGTCTGAAAATGTACACATCATTACTTGAATCCCTATGTATTTACTGTGTGCATACATGGAGATTCACACATTAAGTACCTGAATCCACATGAAATTTCAAGACTAACATCTTAAACCCTATATGCTATTTGACAATGCTATCGAAAAAGGTTGAGTGAAGTTACTTCAGTCCGCTCATGGAGGAAAGTATCGCTGTAGAGGTCAACCTTTGATTATAGGGATGCCAGTTTCACTACCACTGTGTAAAAGTAATCTAGACCTGCATTGTAAACAAAAATCCCCTGAAGTTATGACATGTTAGTCTACTCATACAGTAGTCACACACACACACACACACACACACACACTATTGTCTAGAGCCCCCAGGAAGTAATAGCTGTGCTGAAGCTAGCTACAGTATAGTCATAATTGGTACTGATGTCATACATGATACTGTATGACAACACAGCCAAGCCTTTGTTTGTAGATCAGAGAATTTGCAAATCAAACTACAAAAAGCTAAGCAATAGAGTTCGGCTATGGAATAGATTTGAGGAGCCACATAAAAGAGTAGCCACAATTACTGTATTCGAAACTTTGTCTATAATAACAAAAGTATTCATTTTAGTGATAAACTGATCAGATATTATTTTTTAGAATAGATTAGAAATACCTTTATTATCCCACAGTGGGGAAATTTGGGCGTGACAGTGGCAAAAAGAAGCAGACAGAAGATGCCAGACTTGCACATAAGATTAATTATTATGAAAAATTATACATTTAAAATTAAGCTATACAGCAGCAGAGACCTATCAGAAGGGTAAAAATAATTTATGATTATTAGACAATATGGTAAATTCAGAAAGAAGTTCAAATGTTAAAGTTAAAAAGAAAGAATATAGAATGTAGTTATAGAATGATGCAAAAACTTGCACTGAATGCTAAGAAGTGAGACAATAGACATTAGCCTATGAGGGAGTATAAATAATTATTTATCAGATCAAGAACCCATGGAACAAGAAGCATGTTTGTAACCCCTTATTGAATCTGTTACAAGCAGCAGAGGTTCTAAAGTCTAATAGCAGCTGGGAGGAAGGACCTGCGGAAGTGCCCCTTTGAGCATCTAGGACACAGCCATCTGTCACTAAAAGAGCTCTCCAGCTCTGCAACAGCTCGATGCATGATGTGGGAAACATTGTACATCAATGTTGTTATTTTTTTACTGTTCATTTGTCTCCCACCACCTGCACTGAGTCCAGGGGGCATCTCAAGACAGACGGCCCTCTTAATGAGTTTATCCAGCTGCATCCTCTCAGCTACAGATAAGCTACTGCTCCAACAAACCACACAATAGAAGATAGCTTATGCCACCAGAGTTAAAGAAGGACTTTACTACTCAGCCTCCTCAGCAGGTAGACTTTGCTCTGACCCTCCCTTTAAAGAGCGTCATTGTTGTGATTCCAGTCTAGTTTATTGTTCAGGTGAACACCCAGGTACTTATAAGGGTCCACTAGAATCTCAGAATCAGTTATCTGGATGTGTTTCTGCAGAAGACCATCACCTGCTCCTTGGTTTTCCCTGCATGTAGTATGAGATTGTTCTGCTGTCACCAATCTACAAAGCTCTGTATCCACTGGCTGAATTTCTGAAGGTGGCAACCTGGAGAGCTGATAGAGAAATCTGCAGTGTAGAGGGTGAACAGAAACGGTGTCAGTGCAGTTCCCTGCAGTACTCCTATACTGCAGACCAGCATGTGAGAGACGCACCCCCTTGTCCTCACATACTGCTGAAAACCAGTGAGGTACTCCAGTATCCAGTGGGACAAGTAGTTGTCCGCACTTGACAGCTCCAGCTTGTCCTTCAGAAGTTGTGGTTGGATGGTGTTGAAAGTACTGGAAAAATCAGAGAACATGATCCTCACAGTTGTTCCAGGTTTCTCCATTTGGGTCAGAGCTCAGTGTAGCAGGTAGATGATGGCATCATCGACCCTGATGTCAGGCTGCTAGACAAATTACAGTAGATCCAATCCGCAGGTGGTTGAGGATCAGCCGGTTAGTGCTACCAGCCTGTAGGCATTTGGATGTGCACTCGTAGGCAAGACAAGGCAAGGCAAATTTATTTTTTATAGCGCATTTCAGTTCAAGGACAACGTAAAGTGCTTTACATGATTAAAACATTGGAAAATAAAAACTGAATAAAAGCAAGTTGGGATAAAATGTAGAAAAACAAAAAAATAAATATGGCAAAATGGAAACTAAAAGCAATTATTAATGATTTTAAAAACAGTTGGACTACAAACTTAAACTAATGTTTCAGTAAAAAGTTTAACTAAAACAGTCAAAGGCAACCCTTAACAAATGTGTTTTTAATCTTGATTTAAAAGAACACAGTACTTTTACAATTTTCTGGATGTTTGTTCCAGATAAGTGGATCATAGGAACTGAATCCTGCTTCTCCATGTTTGGTTCTGGTTCTAGGTAGGCAGAGTAGGCTTGAGCCACAAGACCTTCTGGAGGGTTGATTGACCCTGATAACAAGTCTATGATGTATTTAGGTGCTAAGCCATTCAGTGATTTATAGACATAAATCATTTTTCTGACACCCTAAAATAAAAAATCGTGGCTCAATGGGTAGAGTAGTCATCTTGCAACTGGGTGGTTGTGGGTTCATTTACAGCTTCCCCCTGTCACATGTTGATGTTCCCTTGGGCAAGGCACCTCACCCCAAGTTACAAGTTTGCCTACCTTTGTGCGCATTGGTGTATTTGAATGAATGTTGCTATATGTAAAGTGCTTTGAGTGGTCAGTATTATTGGAAAAGTGCTATATAAGTTCAGTCCATTTACCTTATGTGCAGTCAAAACCAAGATACTAATTCCAAATCTATCTTAACCCATTTAGTCAATACATGTTCTTCTGCTTTGGGGAAGCTCAATTCTTTGTCTGTGGTTTGTATTATACAGTCAAAACCACTTTACAGTCACTTGTCTTTAAAGTGTGCCCCTCACATGCTTCACTGGTTCTCCCTAGCTGTAGCTGATGAGGAAAGCAGCTTTCAAGGCATGTCTCACAAGGCAAGAGGAAACAAGCATATCTGTGAGAGGAGGAACATTAACCTAGATGTATAGGTCATGCAAGGGTAGACATGCAGAGGAAAGACTCATCCACCAGCTGCATTTACCAATATGTATAAAAATCAGCTAAAAGATGTGCAGTAATAACATGCTTCATGACAATAAACTGTAGAGGTTTAAGTTTAGAGTTTACACTGCAGAGTTCACTCTGTGTGTTAGTATTGAAAAATGCTTTATAATGCTTTATAAATAAACTTATATTGCGTACAGTACATGCCAGTCAGTGACATCTGAAAATATTGTGAAGTACTTGTAATGATATAACATTGTGTGTTGTCACACCTAATACAGGAGAACTGTTTGAGATGTGATGAAAATAAACAAAAATAAACATGTGACAAAAATAAACAAAAATAAACATTGAGGATATTGTCAGTTCAGCTGGTTTTATTTTACCATTATCTGAGGCCATGAGAATATCATTGGTGACCTTCACCAGAGCTGTTTCAGTGCTATGATGAGCTCTGAAGCCTGACTGAAACTCCTCAAGTAGGTCATTACTTTGTAAATGTTCACATATATGATGAGCCACTACTTTTTCAAGAAGTTTAGATAGGAAAGAAGATTAGATATAGGTCTGTAATTTATTAACTCATACTGATCAAGAGAAGGTTTCTTAAGTAAGGGTTTACTAACAGCTACTTTAAAAGCCTGGGGTACATATCCAGTTAGGTTTAGAACGACATAGAACCACATTATCTGTAAACAGCAAAGCTCAGACCTTGAGGTTACCAAACATCCTACTCTCTATAAAGACACATTTGGATCATGTCAATGAACACAATAAAATGGTTGGAGGACAAGCTGGAACCCTGGGAGAGTCTAGGTTTGAGATTGCAGACATGAATCTTGCTTTATGATTATCCCTATGTTATGCCACAAGCTGTTTTAATATGATTGTTATTATTAATTATAAATTTAATAATAGGTCAAATGGTGGTGATACCAGGGCTATAAGCTTGTAATGATTTATAACACTTGTGCATTTATTAATTGGCTGTTATGGACTCATTGATGCTGGAACAGGAGGTCTGATCAGTTTCTGGCCGATGAGATTTATCCACCAGCGTTGATAACTTAAATTATAACTGCAATTAGAGTTTAAACCCTTACTCCTTATCACCAATCCAATGTTAATGTCTCTGTATTAATATCGGATGTTAACTCAAAAAGAGGCAACTCTGTATTCTGAAAAACCATGTAAGTCTGAATTGGAATGAACACAAACAATTACTTTTCCACAGGTTGTCTTTTATTGAACCAAAAGCAATTCACTGTTACAGTTATTCTCTGATTCAACAACCTTGGAAGCTCTACTCACTACTAAAATTAACATGCTAAAATATATGAAAATAAACAAGTCAAAATTGGATTAAATGTGAGGTAGCAAATCTTTGTTCAACTCACACTTGTTTAAACATCACATTCAAGACGTCGGCATTTGACGTAGCAGCATTGAAAGGCAGAAGTAGCTCTGAGAATGGGGATGGATGCGTCAGACGCTTTTCAGCAAGCTAGCTACAGCTTAATCACACTGTACCTTACCAAGATGGCGTCTATGACGACACGTGACCTTCAACCTTGCGTGATACGGAAAGGGGGAGGTCTTAATGACGTAATCAATGCTTACTCTAATGTGGGGTTGTACCTTGATTAAGAGGAATGAGAAAGTGGAAATGAGAAATTCAAGGGGAGACCGCAAACTGAGGTTTAACAAAGAGATTTAACTCGCTGATAAGAGGACAGGAAAAGAGGAACGGAAAAGATGGAAAAATCCACCCGCGGCGGAGTCACTTATAAGAACCACAAATCAACACAGCCAAAATCACTTACAAAATGCATGCACATACAACGGAAAATATCCAGCAGTTAAACAAACTCCGTCTTGGAGTAATTAAGCATTAAAACTAAATACTAATAGGTTCTCTGCCCAGGCATGGTTAAATCACCTTAAGGGTGAAAAGAGAAATAAAAAGGGGAAAATCCCGTTTACTTGTGTTGTCTCAGTCCTGGGGCACTTTGGCGAACGCAGGTCCATCAGGCAGCAGGAGAAAGGGAGAAATCCCCGGAGTCTCTGGGCTCATTGGGTGCTTTGTTTGGCCAAAACGAAAGTGTGGTCCCTTTTATGATCACCGGGAGATAATGGCTCTCAGTCTTCGATCGAAGTGGGTTCAGAAAGTACTTTTTAAAGTCGACCTCCTGCTATGAATAAGTCGGGATGAAGTTTGCTTCGAAAATCCTCGTTCCAGCGAGAAAATCGAGCTCAGCATGTGAGGAAAATCCCAACGGAATTAAACAGCTGTGTGTCCTCCCAGTCTGGCGGGGCGCCAAGTAAGAAGGATGAGCGCAGCGCGTCCATCGCTTATAAAACCCTCCATAGTAACGTTATCTCGTCGCTTCGTTGTTAGGGTCGCCGACCATTTTGGGCCATGTTGCATGATGGGAGTTGGTGGCCATTTTGACCACATTGCATCATGGGAAATGCAGTCTGTCACGTCCCGAACTGGCGTTACACTTACCACATCCTGACGAAGTCCACCCCCTCTCTAGGACTATGGTTCCAGGTGACAAGCTGTGTGTGGAGGTTAGTCAAACTTTATTTAGCTGGTACCCTTCAACTCTGCACCCGTGCTTAGCCTCCTCACCTGCCAGTGTGGTAACATCCCATATCCCCAGAGCCACACTCTTTTTAAAAGTGGGTCCTGCTGGGCCCCAAGAGCCAAGGCTAAACCTAGCACTTTTTAAAAAAGGTTTCTCACCACAACAAAGTTATTGTACTGCTAGAACAATATTTTTTTTAGAAAAAATTTTAAAATCTATAATAATTATTTATTCAATCATGTCAGATAGCTGAATCGAACTGAATTGAGTTTAGTGGAAATTTTTATTGTAACAAATCAGTGTTTCCTGCAAAGACAAAACATCACCATAGAATAAGTTTCGATGTTTATTGAAGAAGGGGATTAAGGGGATGGATTAGATGTGGGGATAGGTCATCTGGGGAGACATGTTGATGAAGTATTGGGATCTAGCATGGGAGGGGCAGTCTTCAGGAAAATGTCTTCTCCTGAGCCAATTTAGCAATCCCCAGATGGAACCTAGAAGAGGAGAGTGAAAAAAATGATAAAACAAAATAGGGATGAGTGTGATGGAATGAAGAGGGATTGGGTGGTGCCAAGTTGAGGATAAGGGAGGGTGGAGTTGAAAGAACATGAAAGACAGTGAAGTATGGTTAACCTGGGTATAGGTAGACTACTGGGTAATTAGAGGTGTGGCTGACGTGTGACCCTCATCACATATCTAAGTTAACAAAAACTTTGTGTGCTTTAATGTTTTAAATCATTTGCAGTGTACTGGGATATGCATTGTATTAATATCTACAAAGCAGAGACAATGAGCCCTAGAAAAGACTGCATGACTGTATCTTCCGGATGTCTTTCCTTCTGTGTTTTTTATTCTCTGTATTTTGCTGATTGTATGGCACTGTTAAAAGAATAGCACTAACTTACATTTTTGTTCAAATTGCAAAATGAGCATAGGATTTGGGACTTGATAAAAATGAAAAAAGGGAACAATATAATATGCTCTCTTTTCATTTACCATTCAATATATGCTCCCCTTAAAAAAAACTCAAGACCGAGGAAACAGTTACACTGCTAAATCATGACCAGGTTTAACAGACAATCTTAAAAAATACAAACAGAGCTAAAAGTGTCGCTACAAATTGGTAGTGAGCAGCCTCACAATTCTTGTTGATCATTTGAGAATTGCATTTGGGACTGATGGTTGAGTACAGTATATCCACTAGGCTTTGTGGGACCATTGCTCCATAGGGTGAAGATAGCTCGCTGAAGGGCAGCTGGTACATTCCTGTAAGTAATGTTAGTTTTTCCTTGCAATCCCTCACCAAATGTTTTTTCTTTTTGTAGAATTTAGACCAGGAGAAAAATGTAAGCTTTTTCTAAAATGGGAATATATTCTCCAGAAAGACGTCATTTGTTACAAAGGTGTTGTAATCCAGAGCAGCTACATACCCAGTTAAGGTTTGATGCCCTTGCACAGCCTGAACTTCCCTGTTCTTAATTTGCTGTGCCACAATATTTTGGTTTGACTATGAACAACTAATAATGAATGCCCAAAGATATTTAATGATAAATGTACAATTTTATGATCAAATTACCAAGTTAGGGTACTATCTCATCATCAGCAACCAATAGACAAACACCCTTTGTCTCTATCAGTTATTCTTCTTTAAATACCAGCCTAGTGACGTGTGGTATTATAGAACAATAGATAAAAGACTGGTTGGTCGCATTCAACACACAGAGCTGCAGTTATGATGCAACAACACGAAAAGGGACCCAATATTCAAACAGACCAGGAATGCATCATAAAACAAGTTTATTAGGGAAAAAAGGCTGGTTGGAGGCAGGAACCACTGTCAGAAAAAAACAGGAGCAACTTTTCAGAAGTCAAAATCACCAGTGACTCTGTGACGGCCCTTAGTCAGGGGAGAAACCGGTTAGTTGTGCTGCAGCCTGGGAATCCATCAGAGAGGAGTGGATGAATGTGCTTTGCACTGGCTGGTGACACTGGAAACAGCATGAGAAGGAGTGAAAATGAGACGGGGCCCAGGAGACAGGCTAGGATCATAAATGAGCAGGCAGAAATCTGCAGGAATATCCAGGGGCTAGGCAAGCTCAAGGTTCGTGAAGAAGAAACATGGTCGTGATCTAGAAAACAGAATTGCAGACAAGTGCAACAGGGGCAAGGCAGAAGGGAAATCCAGAGGATATGACTGAGATGAGGAAATCAGGCAAGGGAAAAACCACTGGACATCTGGCACTTGGCTTACAATAACCTGCCATCATCTGCTGTCCAAGGTGAGCTTTTAAAGAGCTTGAAACAGGTGAAAGGGATGATGAGCTTGATTGCAGTGTTGGAGCGAGGCAGCCACACAGGTGTGGTGAATCAATGTTTACACAGACCAGGGATATGAATGCAGACAGCAAACTGACGCCAGAATCATGACATACAACGCCATCTTCTTTAAACAGCTGGAGGAAAACTGCTAGTTTGACACCATTAGAAAGACCGGTCTCTTCGTGGAGAGTCAAAGTTAACATACTCCCCTTTCACCAAATGCAGTCATCTAGTCTCGGTTTTTGGGTTTTGTGGTTGTCAGATACACAGACAAAGAGCTACCAAACTTGGGATCTGATGTATTACTTTAAAGAGACAGTCTGCAAAGACATTAACACAAGAACAGTGCTCCCTTTTATTGCACACCTTGCAGAGGAAAAGTCATATATTTTCCTGTGTGCCTGGCATTATACCTTGGTGATGTCAATGGGATCTCCACTGTGGGGAGGAGATCCATTGAGCAATGAGATCACTTCATCCCTGTGCATGTTGGAACTGCTGTGAATGCTGAGAAGTGTAGTCTGATCAGTCCCTTTGTACTCTGATGACTGGGTTAAACACATTGATGGAAAAAGCTCCCAGATCACAATGGAGCCTTGTCAATTCTACCACATAGAAATTATTTCAAATAAGATCTTCTTGTCAAGCCATTAATATTAGAAGTCATCTGAATCATAGTGATTTTTTTTCTTATCAGTGGACAAAACTTCCACCTCTCAATGTCCCCTATTTAGTGCTCCCTTGCAAACACCAAACATAGAAGCTTTTGGCATGGGAGTAGATGTGGAATTTAAAGATATGTATAATTTATTAATATTTTCTCTCATAGATGCCATTTTATCGTTATTGGGCTGCATTCAGCATCAGTAAGGGCCTTCATTTGGTTTGAGGATTTGCCACCGTCTTCACAAACATCCCCTTAGATCCAGCTCAGGATACGTGGAAGTTTTTGGGGTCAGTAATGATTTTTTTTTTTTTTTGTCAAGTGTCAAAGTTTTTTAAAAGTAATTTGAAATTATATACTTCATGCAACTTCAGCAGCAATGACAAATTACAAGAGGCTTCTCCTGTGCACCTCAGCATTGCCGCTGCATTCAAGCACTGAACGTGTTTTTTTTTTGCCATTGGCAGCAGGAGGCCAAGAAAATATGAATCCATGACAGAAAAAGACATGGAATCCAGAATTATTCAGAAATGATGATTATTAAAAGCTTATAGTCTTAAACCTTTAATGAGCTGCTGGACAGCCCGTTTGAGTTTAAATTAATTTGGCTTCTCTGTTTTTTGTCTCTTGCCCCTGTTTTTCTTTTTTTGCATTTTGTTGGTCTACCAACAACCTGCTTATGATCCAACATGACAAAACGTGAATACTTTAATATCTTATCCAAGTTTTAAGATTTTATTAAAAACTGAAAACTGCAAAGTTTGATTCATGTTTTGATTCATATGTATTCCCCTGGAAAATTGTAAGACCAGTTAATTCTAAAAGGGATACTATTCGTCAGGTTAATCAAATGTATCTTATCATTTTGAATGAAAGAGAAAGTACACCAGGGTATGTGAACAGCTGTCAATTTGTCTTGCTTGGCTAGTTACCAAAATAATCAAAACATTTCTAGCTTGTTTCCCTTGGCTGACTGAAAAATAAAACCAGGGAAAGAACTAAAGTATTATGCTTTTCAGTACAAAGTTTAGCTTTCTCCTTATCCGTAAACACTTAATTTTATAGGGTCTTAAAACAAGTGCATTCATCTGTATCACAATCTGTGAAGCTGCAGAGCAAAGCAGTACACAGTTCATATATAACATCAAGGGCTGTGAAAGCCTATCCCTCTAGTTGAAATAGTAAACTAAATCAAAGATGTAACAGCTGCTATGTTGTTATACCTATGATGACAAATAAAGAGACTACGAAGCAGGGGGGATTTGATTTAATTGTTAATTTACCCATGACAGTGATCTGCACTGCAAGCTCGTTGTTGAAGGCAAACAATGTAAAGTTAAAACATGTTGAATCATTTATAGACATCTAGAAAGCTGTCTATTTGGTTTGAAGTGAACATGGTTTTTGAATCCCCACAAAATCTTGAATTGAAAGATTACAAATTTTGAACGTAAATATTTTGAGAAACGGCATCAGTGACTTCATGCTTTAGGGAGGTTTAACTGATTTGTGAGAAGTAAGAGAGCCTATATTACATGGACATTTTTATGGTGCATCCTGCAGAAATTCAATTTGATCAGTATCTGGCAAGTATCTGACAGTTATTTTTCCTTTTGCTCTTACTCAGCATTTTTTGTGGAGTGTGGGGCAGTGAATTGCCCTTGCTGGTGATTTTGTTTGACATGGGAGATGGAATTACTCAGTAGTAATGTTTAAGTTGATGGTGTGTGTCAAAAATCCCCATATGAATGACAGAATCCTTCTGATTGTAACAGTATGGATAGTTTTATTCACTTTAATTGTCAACTGTTCTATAGTGATAGCATTTGTGTATATGAGGTTGTATTTTTAAACAGTTCAATAAACATTTGGATATTGTTCTCTTTACATGATTTTCACACACCTAAAATTAGTCTAAAAGGAGAAATGCAAATAATCCTCAGTATAGTGGAGCTTTTAGATTTTTATAGTCTACAACGTAGAGAATAATATTTAGTGAACACCAAAGCAGTTTTTCAAACTGAGTGACATACTCTTTTAATCTTAAAAGAAAGCCTCAAACATTTTGCAGATGTGTTACTATAATGCTGATTTTACCAACCATGTTGTCTAATAATACTGACTATGCAAAGGACAATGGAAAAATGTTTCTGGACAATAAGCACACTGACATTATTTTAATACAAAGGGTTAATTAAGGCATTCAATCTTATTGTTGTGTTTTCTGTTTATGCAGTAAGGCTGCAGAGATGGAAAAGAGAGGGTTTGTGATGCATGTGGTGGGTATCCCTCCCACACTGCAGTCCTGAAAGGATTCTGATTTATATTTGGAGCTGTTGCAAGATTGCTGGCATTATCAAGACGTGACCTGATTTGATTTATATCTCATTAATCTCCCTTTCTCTCCATCTTTCTCTCTCTCTCTCTTTCGTACATGCCGACCTTCCTCTGTCTCAACTGTCTCATGCTTCGCAATCTCCGATCCACTTTTCTCCTTCTTGGCTGTGCTGTGTGAGAGACAAAGGTTCTGTCACTCACTCTTGCTGGAAAGTTCATAATCAGTCAACATTCAAGCACTGATTGAAAAAGGACAAACTCAAGTGAGTCCTCTCTCACTTGCCTATTGAACATTAAAAAAATATATAATGGTTCATGCCAAGCAGTGACTTCAATTACTAATTTGGTTAACGCTTTAAGGCCGTTCCAAATTTGTTCAGCTCTGGTGCATCATTTTATTATTTCTGACTGATTTGTTAAGCAAAAACATAATAAAGACTTTAACTAAAACACTCATTAAAATAGTTTAAGCAAGTAGAAGCTGATGTGCTGCTGTGTGTAATTGTGTACCCATTAAGAAATGAATGTGATGTTCATGGTTACATATCTGCCTTCCATATGGAAACTGGATATTAAGAGAACATACATTACACAAATTTTCCATAAAGTCCCCAAACAACCATTCAATACAAAAATGATGCTGCAAAATAACTTGCTGATAAGTACATGAAATACACCATTCAGGAGGAACTGTTGTTCCCGTGATGTTCCAGAGTCTTTATATAGTCCAATTAATTAAATCATACAGACTGAGTCAAAGTCAATTGCATACTTTCGTTCCACTTTCATCCCAGTTGTAAAATAATTGAGCGAAGTTCAGTTTTTTAATTCAATTGTTAACAGTGTTCTATCTAAGCAAACCCAGTGATTTTATTCACTGGGTTCACAGTTATAACTCCTCTTGAATGACCACAAAGCTATGTGGGGTTGCACAGTGTCATGAACGTAGTGGCAACCACTCATATTAAACATGAAATGTAGCAATGGTAGAGAAGATAGTTCCGCTTTAAAGGGGCCTATTCACGTACTGACTATGGACAAACCACCCCCAAAAAAACCACAGCATATTTCCATTTTTTTCCCCTGTTTGGCAATATGGTAATAAGAGCTGTTGTCTTAACACCAAAAAGAGCCCAACAGATTTTACTTTCACAAGCAGAGCCTTACTGCTTTTGCCATAGTGCCCCGCTTGATTTATACATGCAAGGAGCTTTATTAGAATTTATACTGGGACTATTTCATGTTACATGAACACTGAAACAGGAAGGTAGAAAAGGGAAAAGAAGGAGAGAAACAGATGGGTCAATATGCCAAAAGGGAGAAAAGGTGAAAAAGAGAGATGAGAGAAAAGGGAGAGAGCAATATAACATCCTCTGATATTTCTGTCTTCAAATAAAACAATGTATGCTAAACTTTCATCCTGAACTTTGTTTACTTAGTCCATTTTGAGCCTGAAAATAATTTTTGCTTCAGGCACAATCAGCAGACATAAACGTTGCTGCTTGCCATCTTCCATCAATACTGCGGAACTGTCAGAAGGCAAAACGCCATTAATTGACAAAGCTACTATAAGAGCCAGCAGGTTATTCTGCAATACCTCACAGTAAAGTGAAAGCTATATCATATCATACCCCCAGTCATGTGGTCTTGTTATGATAAATATACACAAAAGTGCTTTGTTCGCTCAAAATGAACTAAAATGAAAGTGTAAAATACAGATATGAAATCTAACAAGCCAACAGGGTGCAATAATTTAATCGGAAAATGTTTGTATATAACCAGAGTGAGCAACTGGTATGAAAAATTGTAAAGTCATAGCATGTGACTAGGCATCCTTAAAAGCAATAAACCTCCAGTAGAACTCGGCTCATTGTGAGTGTCCATCTGCCACAACCACCTCAAGGTTTTAGAGTCTATATCAGATACACAAACAACATAAATACATGTATTAATAAAAAAAAAAAAACTTCAGAGACACTTAGGTTTACACTAATGTAGTTCAAATGATATAAAAGAGTTGGCATTGGACTTTCTCCAATTGCCTTTCAGGTTTTGAAACTTAATTGCTGGAATGGGAAATGTCGTAATTGTCTTATTTACCTGGTGTTTCACAGCATTAGCGGTTTTTGGCATGGGCCAACTGGGCAGCCAACCGGGGCGGCATTTTTTTCCATGACAGATAGGCGACGGCACAAGGAGTAAAAAAAAAAGGAAAAACGAAGGAAAAATAAATAAAAAATCATCTGCACCGCATAGATGGGTTTCCATTATGTATCATACCACAGTAGTTACTGAAAAAGTACCAAAAATTTTGTTTTTTACCGTTGTTTTTTTACCTGCTAAACCACAGTCCTTTACTGGACGAGCCGAGGTCAGGGTGATTACATTCAGGCAGGACAGAGACAATACCAGATTGAGCAGTACGGCTACAGCATTTTAGCAAACACTCCCTACATGGTCCCATCCCAGGCGTGGCATATATGTTTGTGTCATGGAATTGATGCAAAGGGATAGAATATTGCCAGTTATAAATGTGAGGAGGAGGAGGAATAGACAGACTAGAAGGGACAGGGAAAGAGGAGGAGGAATCGCCTAAAGAAATTGTGCCAGGTAGAAATACAGGGTTGGGTTAGTAATAGGTGTTTGCAATTAATTGTATTAAACCTCTTGAGATCCGAGGATTGCAGTCCAAACCAAGGCTTTTTGACATCTCATAGCTAATAGGCTGAAAAGCCTGATTCATTTCAGGTGTACTTTGTGTTTCAGGATATAAGTACCTTTAGTTTTTGTTCCTTAATATTTGATTTTTATGATAAGCTGCTTGCTTATTAAACTTTTATAAACTGAAAATACACCAGTTTTATTTCTATCATGAAGTACATAACCACACATAGTTTTAATAGTTGATAAAGGATTTTTATACTGCAAATAATATTCATGTCATAATGATGGTTATACTTGCATCTGTTGTGTGATTGGGTGAACGGCATCTAAAACCTAACCTATCTCTTGCCAGATGTATGTCGCTCCTCCTAGCTTCACTCACATACATCTGGGACATCTCCCATAGAGAGTGATTTCTCCAACCAATTTTATTGTCTAGCCAATCAGGACTCAGGGCTGGAGTTTCATAGATGTGACGTAGTGGAGAAGCGACCGTGACGTGAGACTGTTTTGATAGCAATGGCGGCTCGCATCGAGGAAGCAAGCGTTAACATTGATGCTGCTATTTCTTCAGTGTTGTCCAATCTACCTAATATTGTTTCATTAAAAGAACATCAAAGAACGGCTCTGAAGGCTTGTGTTGGTTGAAACGATGTTTTCGCCCTTCTCCCGACCGGATTTGGCAAGTTTTGTTTTCTCCGGAGCGGTTAGCGCGAACCATGTTAGGAGGCCTTTAGTCCTCAACGCGGTTGGCCCGGGATCGACTCCGACCCGCGGCGCTTTGCCGGCTGTATTCTCCCCTCTTCCTGTCAGCTCACTGTCAATAAAACGCATGCCACTAGAGCCGCAAACACATTAAAAAACAAAAAAGTATTTTTTTTTTACCTGCGTCGCTCTCACAGCGTCATGGGTTAGCTTCGGTGTGAGTGGTTGAAATAGCACTTCGATAAAGATGACAGACAAGTGGCTTATCCAATCATATGCAAGGATTTTTGATAAGGCCCAGCCTTCAAAAAAGGCAATTCCTATGGAGATGTCCCAGATGTATGTGAGTGAAGCTAGGCGGAACGACATACATATGGCTAGAGTCAGGTTATCTAAAACCAGGCTCACAGGCTGAATTCTAATCCCAGCTGCCCCAGGTCCCACATAGACTTTCTTAGAAACCAAAACAACAAAAAAAAGACTACAAAAAAACAAAAACATCTTGTGTGTGTGGAACTGTGTGTGGTGGGATGGTGTGTCTGTGTGTGTCCTACTTAACACCGTTGTATAAAGTACTGAAATCTCAGAGTCAAGTAAAAGTATAAGTACCTCTTCAAAATATGACTTTGGTAAAAGTCCAAGTCACTGACTGAAATGTTACTTGAGTTAAAGTCTTAAAGTGTCTGAAATGTCTTGTACTTAAGTATAAGAATTACTGTAAAAATAGATGTACTCAACTAATGTAGTGAAAGGTATAGGTAAAAAGTAAGTGCAGTTTGAATGACGTTTTGTATATTTTGGTAAACTTTGAAGGTCAAATTCTCTTAAAATAATATACACAACCAAATGTAGGAGAAATGTAGACCAAGTGTAGGAGAAATGTAGACCAGGTTTTATTACTGCTACTGTTATTGACACCATTACAAAAAAAATAGAAAAAAGCTTATCTGGCATTTGAAGAGGGAGTCCAGTGTGAAGCCCCTTTTGTAAACGCTGCCAACATGAAGGAAAAAAAAAGCTGTAAATTACTGTACTTCACAAACTAAAAGGCACACACATTACAGGTCATTATACAAAGGAAAAAGAAATGGGAGGGAACAGCAGCTTATTTGGCATTTGAAGAGGAAGACCTTTTTAGTAAAACTACCTTAAAACATAAAAAAGGCAGTGCTGAAATGAAGTGTACATCACACCAGAGAAAAAAAGATGCACTTCAGGCCTATTAACTAAATCTTAAACACTTTGTAAACACAAGCCCCTCATCCCCTCCACACTTTTGCCCTTGACGTTTTTCTTCCCCTCCAAATCTTAACCACCCCTTGTGGTCATCCTTGCACATAACCCCATTATCACTTGAAACTATAAAACCTTCTGTTCATCTTCAAAAGCAGCTGGCTTTCAAAGTGCCTAAAATTTATTCGTACTCTTCGTGGGCTGAAAACGAGACCTGCTATGCTGAACAGCCTTTTGCATGCTGCAGACGCTGGGAGGGGCGTGTTGAGCTTGACAGACAGTTTGCAGACATAAGGAAAGGACTTCAGCATATCCATGTGGTCAGCTGAGCAGGACAGGTAGGCATCAAATTGTTTGCCACCATCTTGGGTCTTCGATGCTTGCAGAGATGAGAAGAAGTCATATTCATCCGAAGAACTCGACCTGGTCGCATCACGTGGCTGCATGGATGGATCCTCGAGATGCTGCTTAATGTAATCGATTCCTGAAATATAGAAGAGTTGTAGCACTTAAATGATGCAGCTTTTTGCCATGTTGTGGCCATAGTCTAAACTAGTGAAAAAGCATCTGTTTTTTTCTTGCCTACATTCATTATTTCAAGTACCAACTAACAAGCAAATCTGTTGATACTACAAAGTGTCAAGACAAACTTATAGTAAGTGTAATACTGTACATCTGTTCAGCTTACAAAAGCAAAAGGTTAACTTCTTAAATGATTTTTCCATTTTTGTGGAATTATGGTGGTGCAAAAGAGACTACCCCCCACACACACCATCACATGCTTGACACCATCTAAAGCAAATTTGTTTTTCATGGTCTCAGAGACATGTCTATCTTGGTGTTTAACAACACCAAGATAGACAAATTTGTTTTAGATGGATGTTAAGTATGTTTGGTGGTGACCAAGTTAGTAAAAAGAAAAGTGTCCCGCGCTCACAGTAATGCATGGTAGTGGAACTGACATGGTTTGGGCTGCCATCAACATGCATGTCAACATGTATCGTCACTATTGAAGCATATGCGTGTACTCATTAATGCATAAGCTTACCCATTTTAATGGTGGCGTTCTCCATTGTCCTTGTTGTTTGGAACTTGGGAAGAAGAATTGCAGCTGTAACCAGCTCAGCATCCTTGAACATGTGCCCGAATCGGTTCTGAATTCCAGACTGTAAAGCATTAACAAGAGGCCTGCGGTACTTCAGCTGCAACTTGACTTTGTCGAGCTTGATCTGTAGCAGGTTAATTGTAGGAAGTAGCCACTCTATTTGTGCGTTGGTTTCTGCTTGCAGTATGTTGGTTGCCTTGGCGACAGGGGTCATTACAGCAGCATACCCCGTGAGAAATGTGAGTTCAGCTGGTTTGAACCTGTGTTAACAAAATAGGAACACATATCCGGATTTTTGTTAGATGGAACCAAGGATTATAAAACTTTATACAAATTTGATATATTTCCAGTGTCATTTGTTTAACTGCAGCTGTTCCATTTTTACTTAAGAAAAAAAACCTCAAGCCTTATTACATTGGGACCTTCAGGTCGGTGGCAATAGCTCTTAAGGCTCCCTCTCCCTTCTCTTTAAAAATCCAGAGTAGGCATTCCACGGCCATGAACAACGAGTTCCTCCTTGTTTTACTTGGCCTTAGAAGTTGAAGAGAACAAACAACCTCGACCATCTCTGCTGCAAGTGTGGATCTTCCACATTTGTTCCACAGGCCATAACACTTAGCAAATATTGCATGGTGCAGCTTCTTGTATGAGTCACTGGAGTTTGCATTTGTGGAGTATTCACTGGCGATTAGGTTTAGGATATGACAAGCACAGTGTTGGTGTCTTAGCAGCTGGAATTCGAAACCATCATCTTCTTTCAGCAGAGCTGCAGTGTCAATGTACTCCACATTTTCCTCAGGCACTCCACTATCTCCTTCATCTTCAGATTCAGCTTTAGCTTCAACTCCCTCTTCATTGTTGTTTTCGTCCTCCCCAAACACTCGAAAAGCCTTCACAATGTTTGCACCATTGTCAGTGGTCATCCT
Source organism: Fundulus heteroclitus (assembly GCF_011125445.2). NCBI lineage: Eukaryota > Metazoa > Chordata > Actinopteri > Cyprinodontiformes > Fundulidae > Fundulus > Fundulus heteroclitus. Next base: position 24,184,654 of record NC_046362.1, on the reverse strand, counting down.
CACAATCTTGCCTCTTATTTCAAATTCCGCGTGGATATCATTCAACGCATTGGCCAAGAGTTCAAAAGTGTGGGATCCCCTCAGCTGTCGGCATGCCAAGGCTGCTGAACATCTCTCAAAATTATCCGGGTCGATCTAGTGTGCCGTAACGCCAAGGAACCCTCGCCTTCTCACCGACCAGCAATCAGTAGTAGTGGCTACGTAGTCAACCCCCTTCATTGCTTCAATCAGCACAGCCTTCATTTCGTTAAAGCCATGTACGATCTTGGATGTGAGTGTCACCCGTGACAACATCTTGCATTAGGGCCAAGGTCCTTGATGAATTCTCTGAATGGCTCCTGCTCGACTACTGAAAAGGGCCGCAGCCCATGTACAACATATTTGACAATGGCCTTCTCAATACTCTTCTGAGTCATGGCCAGGGTGTCCTGGGTGGCCCTTTTTCGCTTTGCTGTGGTCAGTTCAATGTATTTTTGAACATGGTGCGGATGCTTTCTCTAAAACAGACAACAAAAAAAGTCAAAAATGGACATAAATTGACTCATCCACACATCAGTTAGAAACACTAATTTCCTTAGGTTGCAACAGAAATGCAAAGAAAACATACGTAATCTAGTACAATGTTATTTAAGTAAACCGGTTGGTATTGAACATTGGGCATCATGTAAACGTAGCTATTGTTCAACTGCAAGGCCAGCTAAAGCCGGGCGTACACTGTACGAGTTTTTGCCCTTTTCGGCCCGATTCTTCAGTCGTGCGAGCATTTCTTGAATCGGGCCGAATTTCAGCTTGATCGTAGAGGGGGGAGGAGGGGCGATTCGGTTGTCACGACTACTTCCCGATCAGGAATCGGTTGAAAATCAAACATGTTTGAAATTCAGTCGGCCGTCGTGAGGTTTTCGTGAGCGCATCCTGTTGTTCAAGCAGGAGCGCCCTCCCTCCTCTCCTTCCCCGCCAAGAGAGGGAGGGGAGCGGGCGTCCCCGAAGTGACCTCCGCCTGGCCCTGGGACCAGCGGGGCCCGGACGTCAGCTCGTGGGGGGGTTGGGGAGGGCGAGCGTTCCGGTCTGCCGTGCCGCGCAGCCGGCGGGGCGTCTCGTCTTTCCTCTCTCCCCTCCATTCCCCCCGACGCCCGGTGTCTCCCGTGGTCTGGGTCCCTGTCACCCACCGGGGCACGACGTACAGTGTGAGCACTCCGGTCGCGTCCGAGCGTCGCGCCGTATAGATCGTGAGCGGTGAACTTTTAAACCCCGCGGTTCCGTCGCACAGTTTGAGATGTATATAAGTACCACGACTGAAAAACTCTTACAGTGTATGCCCGGCTTAACCTTGAGTTTGTTAAACAGCAGAAGCACACACAAAGTTTGTACCAGTTTTGAAGAGTAGCACATGTAAATGGTTTGTCGTTTTGTACTTGCATGCCTTTTCTATATTCGTTAATTGCTATCGCTATGGCTTCCGTCCCCCTTTGAAGAGATGAGGCTAGGTACCAATGTTCCCTCTAACATGCGCGCCTGCGCAATCACGCACAGCATCTGGGTTCAGTGCACACAGCAAATCTTTGCTGCACAGAAAATAAAATTCTAGCTGAACAGTAAACAAAATAATTATAAACCAAGTTATTGTGTAACATGTTGCAACTCTGGTAAAATGGTGTTCCACGGTCTCGCTTTGTGAGCGCCAGGTGCTGATCTGAGCGCACCAGTGATTGATAGGTGGGGCAGACGTCTTTGTAGTTGGGCAGGTTGCGGTGTGCGTCTCTGTTCTGGGCCAATTTCAGAAAAAATGACCGATCTACCCTAAGTAGAAAGCTGCTTCACTGAGTAGTTCTTCCTCACTCTGTCATACTCGGGTTTTCGGTTTCAGAACAGGTGATATCAGTCCGGTAACTAAACTCAGCGTCCAACCAACCATGACTTGAATGCGAGCACGAGCATGAAAAAAACCCTGATCAATGGAACGCAGATAACGTGATTCACCATGGCAACGACAGGAAATAAGCCTTAAAGTGCGCATTTCCCGCAAGTGGAATTAGAAAATTTTAATGAAGGCATTTGGAGAACATTTAACCATAGGAACTAATGCTGTTGCTGCTGAAATAGCAAGTGTGCTTGACATGAGAGTTATTTAATGGAGAATTAAAGCTGTTTTCTCACACTTCACTAATTCAACACAAAAGGGGGAAATGGGAAGGGCTCATTGATTACAAAAAGCATTGAAAGGACATGGCAGGAAACCATGACGAAGTTTAATCAGGCATGGTTAAGTTCTAAGTTTTCTTATGTTTAAACATACTCTTAAATCATCATTATTTAAACATAATCATTAAATCATTAATTGGCTGTATTCAACATATGCAATTAATGATGGGATGGTGTGAGGTATTGAAATAACTGATATGTTCATCTTTTTGCCAGCATTGTTCACCCGTGTGTCCGTCCGCCAGTCTTCTTCCGCTTTTCCGGGGTCGGGTCGCGGGGGCAGCAGCTTCAGTAGGGAGGCCCAGACGTCCCTCTCCCCGGCCACTTGGGCCAGCTCCTCAGGAGGAACCCCAAGGCGTTCCCAGGCCAGCCGGGAGACATAGTCCCTCCAGTGTGTCCTGGGCCTCCTCCCAGTGGGACGTGCCCGGAACACCTCACCAGGGAGGCGTCCAGGAGGCATCCTGACCAGATGCCCGAGCCACCTCAACTGGCTCCTCTCGACGTGGAGGAGCAGCGGCTCTACTCTGAGTCCTCCCCGGATGACTGAGCTCCTCACCCTATCTCTAAGGGAGAGCCCAGACACACTACGGAGAAAACTCATTTCAGCCGCTTGTATCCGGGATCTCGTTCTTTCGGTCACGACCCAAAGCTCGTGATCATAGATGAGGGTAGGAACCTAGATCGACCGGTAAATCGAGAGCTTCGCCTTTTGGCTCAGCTCTCTCTTCACCACAACGGATCGGTACAGCGCCCGCTTCACAGCAGACGCTGCACGAATCCGCCTGTCGATCTCCCGCTCCATCCTCCCCTCATTCGTGAACAAGACCCCAAGATACTTGAACTCCTCCATTTCCCCAACCCGGAGAAGGCACTCTACCCTTTTCCGGTTCAAGACCATGGTCTCGGATTTGGAGGCACTGATTTTCATCCCGGCCGCTTCGCACTCGGCTGTGAACCGCTCCAGTGAGAGCTGTAGATCACACCCTGATGAAGCCAATAGGACCACGTCATCCGCGAATAGCAGAGACGCAATCCTAAGGCCACCAAAACGGATCCCCTCAACACCTTGGCTGCGCCTAGAAATTCTGTCCATAAAAGTTATGAACAGAATCGGTGACAAAGGGCAACCTTGGCGGAGTCCAACTCTCACCGGAAACGAGTCCGACTTACTGCCGGCAATGTGAACCAGACTCTGACACCGGTCGTACAGAGACCTGACAGCCCTTATTAAAGGGCCCGGTACTCCATACTCCCGGAGTACCCCCCACAGGATCCCTCGGGGGACACGGTCGAATGCCTTCCCCAGATCCACAAAGCACATGTAGACTGGTTGGGCAAACTCCCATGCCCCCTCCAGAATCCTGCTGAGAGTAAAGAGCTGGTCCAGTGTTCCACGGCCAGGACGAAAACCACACTGCTCTTCCTGAATCCGAGATTCGACTATCCGACGGACCCTCCTTTCCAGAACCCCTGAATAGACCTTACCAGGGAGGCTTAAGAGTGTGATTCCCCTGTAGTTGGAACACATCCTCCGGTTCCTCTTTTTAAATAGGGGGACCACCACCCCAGTCTGCCAATCCAGGGGAACTGCCCCCGATGTCTACGCAATGTTGCAGAGCCGCGTTAACCAACACAGTCCCACAACATCCAGAGCCTTAAGGTACTCCGGGCGAATCTCATCCACCCCCGGGGACTTGCCACCGAGGAGCTTTTTAACAACCTCGGCAACCTCAGCACCAGAGATGGGAGAACCTGACCCAGAGTCCTCAGGCTCTGCTTCCGCAATGGAAGACGTGTTGGTGGGATTAAGGAGGTCTTCGAAGTATTCCGCCCACCGAAACACAACGTCCCGAGTCAAGGTCAGCAGCACACCACCCCCACTGTAAACAGTGTTGGTACTGCACTGCTTCCCCCTCCTGAGACGCCGGATAGTGGACCAGAATCGCTTCGAAGCCGTACGGAAGTCTTTCTCCATGGCCTCTCCAAACTCTTCCCACGCCCGAGTTATTGTCTCGGCGACCAGCCGAGCCGCCTGCCGCTTCGACTGCCTTTACACATCAGCTGCTTCCGGAGTCCCACAGGCCAAAAAAGCCCGATAGGACTCCTTCTTCAGCTTGACGGCTTCCCTCACCGCTGGTGTCCACCAGCGGGTTCGAGGGTTGCCGCCCCGACATGCACCGACAACCTTGCGGCCACAGCTCCGACTAGCCGCCTCAACAATAGAGGCGCGGAACATGGTCCATTCAGACTTAATGTCCCCCGCCTCCCTCGGGACGTGTTTAAAGTTCACCCATCCTTCTAAATTGTTCACCCATCCTTCTAAAATGAGTTGACACTAATTGTCTTGTAGGTGTTTATATTGTGCCAATCTCACTTTATATTAATCATATAGGCTATATATCTATTTCAGCTGAAGAAAAGATTGTGCTATTTAAGTGAAGAAATCTGCCGTAGCCCTCTAACTATGGAACACCTTTAAACTATAACTGAGTGCAACAGTAATATTCCTGACAGCACGACATACAGCTGTCTCTGAAGGATTTTCTGTGTCTCCTATGTTATTAAAAAGCTGCTGTTGGCAAGAAAAAAAGAGCAGCACAAAGAAATTGTTCAAAACTGAGAGCGTACTCTCGTGTTAGAGAAGCGATGTGTGGCTGAGAATATTGGAATAAATCATCTGACAACCCCAAAGTGCTTTACACTGGTCAATCACCTGAGGGTGGTGAGCTATGTTAGTAGTCACAGTTGCCCCGGAGCAGAGTGACAGAGAGGCTGCACAACACCACATGCTTGAGCTAAATTTCACTGCAGAAAATGTAAATTATTTAATGGAAATAAATTTGGACCTCTGAAAGATGTACACATCTCAGTTCCTCCTTAGCAGTAACCCTACCCTGAAATAAAAATATGCTATACAGCTTTTTTTTAATCCAAGAATTTTGTCTTTTTCATGTAATAGGGCTAAATCAGTTTTATCTAAACTAAATAACCCAAAAGAATGTATTGCTGTAACTTTATTCTTATCGTAATCCATGTAGCTTGTTATAATCTCAGGTTTTGGACAGGCATAATGGAGACTCTGTGCACGTGTGATGTTGCTCACAGAGGTCAAGTGAACAATCAGGGAGTTTGTGTGTTTGCTCGAACACATGAAAAAATAGGGGGAACATTGGTAGGTACCCTGCTACAGTCAACATTTAGCTTCAGCTAACGAGTAACTAAACCAAACATTGAAAATGTATCGGAGTAAAAGTATGTAATTAAGTTCGGAAATATAGTCAAGTAAAAGTAAAAGTTATCAAAAAATGTTATACTCAAGAAAAGTATAAAGTACTCCAAAATATACTTAAGTACAGTAGAGAAGTATTTGTACTTTCTTACTATACAATAGTAACAAATGTTACTATACTATACTTTTTTTTTCTGAAGTGTGCATGCGCAAAACAGCATGTTGCAGTTACATCGCTCCGTTTCGCTTTTTAACTTTCTTACTTTTATCTTTTTTTGATTGCTCTTGTTTTTTCACGGTAACTCTGTGAAGTATTGTCCTCTCTAACGAGGTCATTCTCGGAGAGTTTTCGTGCTTTTTCGTGTTGTTTTTATCATGCCGCGCTCACCGGGACACGCTGCCTTTGTGTACTCCGGAGGACAGCTGATCGCTCTAATGCCGACCGGCGTGGTGGCCAGACCAGCTTAAATACCACCCGATCTCTGGAGAAAAACACGCTGAGGCTCCAAAGGAGGGAAGCAACATCGGGGATGAAAGGAGGGTCAAGACGGTACGGGCTTATTGAAAGGAGAAGATTTAAGCGGTGTCTTCCCTCTGTTGTTATGGGAAATGTGCGGTTGATTAGCAACAAGATGAATGAGCTAACAGCGCTAATGTGGAGCTAACCGGAGTACCGAGGGTGCAGTCTGATGTGTTTCACCGAGACATAGCTGCACAAGGACATTACAGACCAGTGGATGTCTCCGTGGATGGCTTTCTCACCGTCCGGGCCGATCGGGACACTAAGAGCGGTAAGCCATTCTAGTAAACAGCAGATGGTGTTACTCAGGTCACATCACCATTAAAGAACAGCTCTGTAGCCCGGGTGTTGAACTGCTGGCCGTTGAACTCCGTCCTTACAAGCTGCCTAGAGAGATCCCAGATGTCATCGCTGCTGTCCTGTACATCCCTCCATCTGCAAATCCAACATCTGCCTGCAGCATCATGCACACCACCATCTCCAAACTACAGACCCAACATCCTAATGCCCTCATCATCATGTCGGGAGACTTGTCACCATGAACAAAGTTCTGCTGACCTTCAAACAGTATGTGAGCTTTCCTACCAGTGAGGAGAGGACCCTGGACCTGATGTATGCTAACATTAAAGATGCATACATCTCCACTTCTCTCCCCCCTTTGGGCAGGTCAGATCACAACTTGGTTCACCTCAAACCCTGTTATGTGCCTCTGGTGAAGAGGAAGCCTACGACCACAAGGACTGTGAGGAGGTGGTCGGAGGAGGCTTACGAGGCACTGCAGGCATGCTTTGAAGTGACTGACTGGCCTGCACTCTGTGAGCCCGACAGGGAGGACATCGATGGCTTCACAGAGTGCATCCAGTCTACGTCAACTTCTGTGTGGATGTTTCAATACCCCCTGTGTGCAGGGGGTACTCAAACGTAAAATCAAGGAGGCTAAGGAAAAATACAGGAGAAAACTGGAGAATAAACTCCAGACCAACAACATGAGAGATGTGTGGAGTGGCATGAGAGCCATCACAGGATTCCAGAAGTCCACTGGCATGAAGTTGGAAGGTCGCGTGGACCGGGCCAATGACCTGAACCTATTTTTCAATAGGTTTGATACTGCGGCCCATCCCGCACAACTCTCTGCTGCTGGTGTCCCTAAAATGACCACTCCACCTCCCCCCACTCCTCCTCCTTACAGACCCCGTCTGCTCCTCACCACCTCAATCCACATCCACTGACTCCACCCCTCCCCCTGCTTCACATCATGTCCTCCACAGCCTGAGGACCTCACCCCTCCCCCTACTGTTACCACTACAGTGTCCTTCACTCCTGACCTGGTGAGAAGACAACTCAACAGACTCCACTCCGGCAAAGCTGCAGGCCCCAATGGTGTATTCCCCAGGGTGCTCAAAGCTTGTGCCTACCAGCTGTGTGGAGTACTTAGCCTTGTGACAAAGACTAAGGAGCTAATAGTGGATCTGAGGAGGACAAAAACACCTGTGACCCCTGTTTCCATCCAGGGGGTCCCTGTTGACATTGTGGAGGAGTATAAGTACCTGGGAGTGTACTTTAACAATAAATTGGACTGGACTAGAAACACAGAGGCGGTCTACAAAAAGGGCCAAAGCTGATTCTTTTTCCTGAGGAGGCTGAGGTCCTTTAACATCTGTGGGACGATGCTGAGGATGTTCTATGAGTCCGTTGTTGCCAGCACGATCTTCTTTGCTGTCTCATGCTGGGGCAGTGGGCTGAGGGTTGCTGACAACAACACACTGAACAAACTGATCAGGAGGACCGGTGATATTGTGGGGGAGGAGCTGGGCACTCTGACGACCGTGGCAGAGATGCTTTCCAGGCTCCAGTCCATCTTAGACAATGTCTCACACCCTTTCCAAGACACACTGGCCCAGCAGAGGAGCTCCTTCAGCAGAAGACTCCTCTTACCCAGATGCACCACAGAGCGCCACAGGAAATTATTCCTGCCTGTGGTCATCAATCTTTACAACGCCTCCCTCAGTGATTCAAACACCCCCTCGCTGTAACTGACATTCATTCATTCTTTGCACTGTTCTTGCACAAGTCACTACCACTTTACTTGGATCTGTAGTTATACATGTATGTATATATATATATATATATATATATATATATATATATATATATATATATATATATATATTGACTTATGTATGTATATATTTATATTACCTTATGGGGAATGTTGTAAATATATATTTATAAAAATGTGTGTATATCTGGAGCATGTAACAAAAGTAGTTTCCTTCTGGGATTATTAAAGTATGTCTGATTCTGATACAACACTACTACTTGATAACTGAAAGTTGTCCGATGGCAAATCGGACAGAACAAAAAGAACAAGCTGGTTTGCTTATGCAACTGCACCCTCACCACATTACACTGAGGTGTAATGTGGTCTTTAAGTGTCTCTCTGTTGCTGTGGTAGCTCACTGCAGGGACAAAGGATTTATATCACATGCTGTTTTCTTGTCCAACAGGTCTGTTGGAATCTTTAAAAGTTTGCTACGATGTTCTTAGCGTACGCTACAATTTACTGCAACAATATGCAACTTTTAAAAATATGTTTTTGTTTTGAGATAAGTACAAATATCCAGCATAAAAAATAATTAAACACTTTTAGATCTTTGAGTTTGTAATTTGTTTATCTGAATCCTTTACTATCAGTGTGTGTATTATACCTCAACAATCTGTAGAGGTCAGCTTTTTCAGAATATAAAAGCATCTTGGTAGTTTTTGCTTCTCAAGCTTTTTGTAGGTTTTTCATATGTTTTCCTTGACCTATTCTGAGAAGAAATACTGTATCAATACCATTCTCCTAGTACACTCATATAAGGCTATTTAAACATCAGTTTACAGCTGCTTCAGATGGAAACAACAACACAAAGTTTGGCCTCTGATAAGGTCCTTCTACTCCTGAAATACAAAAAGATTAATAGTCTTTCACACGGCCCTGTCTGATGCTACAAATCATATGCCTACTTCCTCTCAATGCAACATGACATACAGTATGCATCATGTAAATTTATGAATAAATGTTATAACCTGTTATTCTATTACCTCTTTATGATGGTCTATGGTTTACTTATGTTGTGTAATTATACACTGTTTAAAAGTTATTTAATGTTTAATAAATTACTCTATGTTAAGTATTGTCCGACAATACTTAACAGACAATACTTAACAGGACAATATTGAAAGGGATGATTCGAGCACTAGCGTTCTTTTAACAGCAAACTCTGCACTCACATAGAATAAGGAGTGACAACTTCTCTTCAAGTTTGAGAATTTATTAACAGAAATAAAATGAAAATCCAGAGAACATCACTATATAATGCTGTTTATCTGAATTAAAACTATATTTAAAATCAACAAATCCTCTCTACTAGGTAAGTGATACTTAACTAAACGCTAAGCAAAAAGAAGATAAAAAGAAGCTAAGTAAGGCACTATGTACATGCAAATAGACAAAGGACAACATAAAAGTGGTGATCATCTTCAGATTCATCACTGATGATCTGACTTAAAGAACATGGAATGGAGTTAAATTAGCTTAACTAATTTTGAACAACATTTGGCTGTGTTTTAAACCATCCACAATGCAAATCCAGAGTTACACAAAACATTATTTGATAAAATAACATTTTAAAGACTGATTTTCTCAGTAAGAATCTATACGTTAGGAATGCTCGATTTTATCAATGCGATTATACCTTCGAGAGCTAGGGATCGCTGTGGTGATCGGTTGCTAAAATTGGCTACTCCTAAAGTTAAACAAAACGCCTTTAAATCAACGTTAATATCCCATATTAATGCAGTAATAACGCTCATAGCACTATCGAACGATGGCGAAGCGAAACGAAGCAAACCTTATGTTTCAAACAAGCTTAGTTGAATAACCGGAAATCGGAAGTTACCGGGGCTAATAGCATTTTGGCTGGTGGACTTCCAGCACTAACTTTAAAAGCTTCGGCCTTATTTTTCGTCATAATGAGTGAGCCGGATAACATAAACATTAATATCCCATCAATGTATCAAACCCTTGTGGAGATAACGTTTGTTATAACCATAAAAACACACTCGAATCCTATTGGCAATAGCCTGATACAGAAGGCTAGCATGAGCTATGTCCGTTAGCTCTTTGTATTTAAAAACACCATGTACGCATTACACAAGCTTTCCAACAAACCATTTAACTTTGCCTGTAGTTTCTCTGCCCAAACTGTTGGTGCCTCGTTTGAGTTTGGTTAATTTTGGCCATCCAAGGAAGAGCAGTGGAAAAGCAGGGGATCCGTGGGTTCTTTCAGCAGTGGGCTAGCCTGAGGCTCTGCGGCCTAGCAGCAGCAGACATGTGGCCATGAGCTAGCCTAAACTTGGTCAGAGCAGGCAGCTCCGTGGTCCTGCATGCAGTCTCTGAGTTCTCAGCTTGTCTGGTGAGGGATGGCAACCGATCCGCCGTCTTGCGCCCGCTTTCCTGTAACAGCTGAGAAGATTAAACAAGGCTGGTTTGGCATTGTTTCTTTCGCGGCTGGTTGCGCAGAACTCGGTAGCCTCGGTTGGGTCGATGAATCTCCGAACTGAGAGGATGAGTGTCTCCCCTGCTTGTGGGCATTCGAGCCTTGTGAGGCCTGCATGGTGGCTTGTCAGCGTGGCTGGCTTCCCCAGTCACCTCCTCTCCTCCAGATGTCTCAGGCAGAAGAATGGGCTTGAATCCCATGTGGCTTGAGAGTCCCAAATTTCTGTTGCTTCCAATCCAATCTGATTTTATTTTTCTCATCATGGCTCAATGGCACTACATTTATATGGGTCAAAACACCTCTTCTGCCTCATATCTCACTGTAAATAGATTTTTTTCAAATAACACCATGTTGGTAGTATATTAATAATAATTTTAAAAGTTAATTCAGAGACTTTCTGGCTATGAAGGAAATTTGGTTATTATTTTTTGGACACAACTACAGACTTCTTATCATATGTTAAAATTTAAAAGTGTTTTTTACAATAAACAGTATTATTTGAAAATGTTGCAGATCTTTCTACTCAGTTGTCTAACTCTTTTTTTATCTGGGTCAATATGTGGCCCTTTCTGACAGACAGAGGAAAAGAGAGCAGCTTCTAATCTTCTTCAAAAGTTGAAAAATATATTATTTTTCTAATCTCATCCTGTCATCTCTTTTCATTTAATTCCATCTCTGCACTATGTGAATCCAGTTCTTCTGCTTTCATTGTGGTTGTGCTGACACTTAGTTTTGCTTTGTAAATCAGCTTCATGTTTCTACAGCTCTGATTTGGATTCTCTTCTGCTGATTCATTGTTTACCTCCTTTTCAAGGTTTGACCTATTAGAATAAGGGATGAAGAAACAGGAGAAAGAGAAACAGGAATTAGTCCCATTACAGTGTTTTTACTTTTGATTATTTTAGCAATTAAATTTACCATTTTAAAAAAGAAGTTGTTAAAAATAAATGTGTCCTATAAATATACCTGATATTTTACTGTGAAAGGGGAAAAAGAAAGAAAGACAATTTGAATTACCCATTTTCTCTTGGTTAGGGCGAGGTTTCAATTCTTACCAAATTAAAGAAGCTATAATGGAAAGTGACTTTCTGTGTGGTGTGTGATCCCTGTCACATTAGTCTGCCTGTTTGAATGAAAACACTTTCTTTTCCCACCCTCAGATTTGGGTGCTTTGAATTTTGTAATTGAAGAATTAATGGAGTCAGTAATCTACCAATTAATCAGCAGTTACAGTAATAGCCGGTTCATTCTTAAGTGGAAGACTTTCTGTAGCAGATTCAGACACATAATTGAACACAGTCACAACATAGAGCACTCCGGTGTCACTGTGACTAACTTCAACAGAGGTTCTCCATCAATTGATGGAAAATATGCTTTTTGTTTTCTTCAGCACACTTTTTGTTTACAATGTGCTGAATTTTAAAAGAGGCACATCATAATGTCTTAAAGGGGAAGTCAGGTCAACAAGGAAAAATGACAGAATGAGTTAATGCAGCAAGTCAATATTTGCAGTGTTGACCCCTCTTCTTCAGGACCTCTGCAATTCTCCCTGGCATGCTCTCAATCAACTTCTGGACCAAATCCTGACTGATAGCACTCCATTCTTGCACAATCAATGCTTGCATTTTGTCAGAATTCCTAGGTTTTCATTTTTCCACAGGTCTCTTGATGATTGACCACAAGTTTTCAGTGGGATTAAGATCAGGGGAGTTTCCAGGCCATGGACCCAGAATCTCTATGTTTTGTTCCCTGAGCCACTTAGATATCACCTTTGCTTTATGGCAAGGTGCTCCATCATGCTGGAAAAGGCATTGTACATCACCAAACTGCTCTTGGACGGTTGGGAGAGGTTGCTCTTGGAGGACATTCTGGTACCATTCTTTATTCATTGCTGTGTTTTTAGGTAAGACTGTGAGAAAGCCGACTCCCTTAGTTGAGAAGCAACCCCACACATGAATGGTTTTAGGATGCTTTCCAGTTGGCATGAGACAAGACTGGTGGTAGCGCTCACCTCTTCTTCTCCGAACAAGCTGTTTTCCAGATGTCCCAAACATTCGGAAAGGGGATTCATCAGAGAAAATGACTTTACCCCAGTCCTCAGCAGTCCACTTCCTGTACCTTTTGCAGAATATCAGTCTGTCCCTGATGTTTTTCCTGGAGAGAAGTGGCTTCTTTGCTGCCCTCCTTGAGACCAGGCCTTGCTCCAAGAGTCTCCGCCTCACAGTGCGTGCAGATGCACTCACACCTGCCTGCTGCCATTCCTGAGCAAGCTCTGCACTGCTGGTAGCCCGATCCCGCACCTGAAACACTTTTAAGAGACGGTCCAGGCACTTGATGGTCTTTCTTGGGCGCCCTGGAGCCTTTTAGCAACAATGGAACCTATCTCCTTGAAGTTCTTGATGATGTGATAGATTGTTGACTGAGGTGCAATCTTTATAGCTGCGATTCTCTTTCCTGTTAGGCCATTTTTGTGCAGTGCAATGATGACTGCACGTGTTTCTTTAGAGATAACCATGGTTCACAGAAGAGAAACAATGATGCCAAGCACCAGCCTCTTTTTAAAGTGTCCAGTGGTGTCAATCTTACCTAATCCTGACAGATTGATCTCCAGCCTTGTTCTCATCACCACCTATACCTGTGTTAATGGAGCAATCACTGAAACGATGTTAGCTGGTCCCTTTAAGGCAGGGCTGCAATGATGTTGAAATGTGTTTTGGGGGATAAAGTTTTCTAGGCAAATATTGACTTTGCAATTAATTGCTGTTACACTGATCACTCTTTATAACATTCTGGAGTATATGCAAATTGCTGTTATAAAAACTGAAGCAGTAGACTTTGTAAATATTAGCATTTTAATCATTCTCAATACTTTTGGCCATGACTGTACACACCTGCGATCAGCAATAATTATTTCGGATTTCGAGAGGACTTTACCATTGAAATTCGTGAGAGTTATTGTTGAAGCAACAATGCCCACGTGCATGGCAGTTGGATGCCCCAATACAACAGGAAAAGTGGAAAAAACATTACTTATTTAAACTTTCGGATTCATGAGCCACCATGAGCCCATCGCTGGATTGGCAACTTGAAGAGGGAGGATTTGCCATCTAACTTCTGGCCAGAGAGAAACAACATCATATGCAGCCAACATTTCAAAGAAGAATGTTTTGAACATGACATGAGAGCGAGTATTTTCGGTAGGTTTTTCTCTTTTTATAATGTAGAATTTGCCGGGGCATTTGTTTACCAACCAGAGGGGTGGAGGGATACGACACACTTGGAAATAATGCTCACTGTTGCGAAGCCCACTTATTTTATGCGACTTTGGTCTTATTTTTTTCTAAAGTCGCTTGTAAATTTCATGAGTTGCGGGTTGCAGTTTTTTTTAGGCGTGTTTCTGAAAGTGAAGTCAATTGTTTGGGGTCTAATCTAAGTGACGCCGAAATATCCCTCCGCCTCATAACCCACTGCAGCTCATCCTGACAGGAGCAGAGTAAACTCAGAAAGAGCCTCTCTGCCCGTATTTTCTGCAGTTTATCGTTGCAATAACTGATGATAACTGCTGAAAGTAGATTAGGCGGTGCAGATCACCACTCTGAGCAGAGATTGGTTCTAAAGATGAGATTTATACTCATCTTAAAACATTGCAGAACCCAACCCATAAACCGTACTTTAATGCTTATTTGTTGTCTTTTTATGTCTCTAAAATGTAAAATTAGTATTAATTTAAATTTAAATGCTTAACACCATGTCTATCTTTGATTAAGGGGTTAAAAAAATATTTTGGCATGAAAACGGATATTTATTTACACGGGAACAGATAGGGCATTGGGACTTGCTCTACAGCCGGTCCCGCGACCTGACGTCACAAAATTGGAGGTGGCAGTACTTTTCTTCACCAAGATGGCTGCCTCCATAAAAGGACCTTCAAATGAAATTTACTCTTAATTAAAAAAGGTTATCATTTATTGAGCAGTATGTAATAATTTTATATTTAAAGTACTTTCAGCAGTTATTAAACTTGGGCATACCTTTAAAATATAAACCGGGCTCTCAACTCTCACGAAATGAGCATGTGATACATACATTTCCTTGACTTCACACGCACACATGGCACATTTGGCATTTCTCATGCATAAAAATAACAATGATCTGATTATCTGTTCCCAACACTGTCCATTCAGAGCTGAGTCTAAACCCTGCCTGCTGCCGAGCTGTTTCGACTTCCTTCACAGCTTGTGGCCATCAATAATTCCTGCTGCAGTTAATGTTAACAGAGGAGAAGGAAGAGCGATCAGAGTTATAAATCAGTTTGGTCTTAACCAGTGGTGAAAGTAAGCCGGTATGGTGCTATACTGTATACTGCTAAAATAATTTAAGCTGGTACGCAGGAGGCAAGAGGGGAAAGCGGCAGCCAGATAAAGCCTTCATTAAGAACCAGTCATGGCTGCACGTAGGATCAGAAAACAGATGCGCTAACCAGATGCAGTCTAAAACAAGTTAATATTTTTTTTTTCCAAATTGTTTCCGAACTATATGTGCTGTGTTTCCATGCATCAATGCTCTTACTACTCGTCTCCCCTCTCTTCCCTCGGAGACGGGCTTTTTATCAGCAGCCAGCTTACAAGACGTTAACCACTATGTTTGTCTTTCTGCACGTAGCAAAATGCCCCAAATAAAATCAATATGAGAGTTAGTAGTTGTGTTTCATGCTATTTTGTTTAACAACACCAATAGTGCTGCGTCGCCTTGCGCTTCAATTCAGGTGTGCATAATTAAATTACATGTAATTTAGCTGCAAACTTTTAAAGGGCATTTTAAGGAGCTTGTAACATCAGGGACTTGAGCTCAGACCTGTAATTCCTCCTCCTTGTATCTAAATGATTTTTTCCACTTCCTTTTCCGTTTATTGCTCGCCCACAGCGCACCAATGGGGGAAAAATCTGCCCTCAAATCAGTATCATTAAGTATAAATTATGCTGGTACCAGATGTTACCAAAAATATGTTT
Source organism: Fundulus heteroclitus (assembly GCF_011125445.2). NCBI lineage: Eukaryota > Metazoa > Chordata > Actinopteri > Cyprinodontiformes > Fundulidae > Fundulus > Fundulus heteroclitus. The sequence goes on along the minus strand of NC_046362.1, from coordinate 24,169,153 downwards.
TTTTTCTACAGTCACTTGGGAACCAGTGAGGCGCAGAGCTTGAAAAATGTGCCTATACTCATCAAATCTGAGGCGTGAATGCATGAAAAGTGCTATATTTCCTATAGGTTTCTGCCTTTAAGACTATTAGTGGGTTAAAAGCATAGCATAAATAAACCATTCCATCTGCCCCGACCACAAACAAAATGTGTTTGGAGAAACACTTCAAACTCAGCCCTCGGCTTGTGTAAGTACGCACTAGAGCGCCCTGTGCAATAGAGGAGATTTGTCTGGTCAGGGCGGAGACTGAGATGAGAAACCTGCTGCTATGAAAGGTGACGACAATGGTTATAAACTTCAGTCTAGAAGTACATGGAGCTGAAAAGAGGGAAAACATCAGCAGCTGGATTATGTGTAAAGACGCAGTGAGAAGCCCTGTGTGCTTCAAGTGTTGCAGCTGAGGGGAAATGTCAGACCATATAGGCTTGATGAAATTCAGCCTCATTCACCAATGAGGTTATAGACCAACATTGATTAACAAACCCATAGATTGATGATAATCAGTAGAGTTGTCATTGCCTGGATGTGAAACTCCTAAATCAGATTGTGCCTTTTATAATCAACTACAATATTTTCTTATTAAAGACACAAAAAAAGATTATGCTGAACTGTTTTTGAAGAACTTCTGTTTGCAAAACCACCATATTTCCCCTTTTTAGAAAATAATAATATTCACAATTCAACATTATTTATGCAATCTAAAAACTAGTAATTCAAAACAGAATAAAAAGTTAAAGCCAGCAAAATGTAAAATAAAATGCAGAACCACAAAAACAAACAATAAAAACGTCAAAAGCTAACATCTCAAACTGGGCCAGAAAATATCTGTTTTAAGAAAACATGCAACACAGAAAGGGAAATGGCCAGCTTGATAATATATATATATATATGTGTATATATATATATATATATATATATATATATATATATATATATATATATATATATATATATATAAGCATGGACCTGAATAACATATGGATGAGCTTCCCATCAGTGCTGGGACCAGTTCAAAAACAATTTCCCTAGACAGCCTGGACCAGTTAATAAGCCACTCATCATCATGTGCCAACAACAAGCTCCCTTGGCAATGTCCTTCAGCAGAGCCAACACTGCCACCATTCCACAATCACGCTAAACTTTATGCAGCTATTTATGGACATGTGTGACTCCACCTTAGGAATCAAAACATCTGTTTAGTTGGGAATTAATCTGTTGATCTGACCCCATCTTATTTTTCAGTGAGAATGAAAAAGCTTGAGTTGATCTGCATGCACCTCAGCGCACAGACAGATGTGCATTTATATCTACATGTTTTTAAAAAATAGGAAGATTCAGAGATTTACATCTGATTAAAGATGTTTCTATCATTTTGAGGTGCAATTTGGTATTGTATGAAGCTACATGTGCTTTTTTTTCTTTGTACAGATTTATACCGTAACAAATCCAACTTCATAACACTTTGGGTTCAGTGCTGCTTGAGGTAAAAAAAAAATTAAAAATGAATGAAGTTATATTTCAGTGGAATTGAATGAGTTATAATATTTTGTGTTTTTTTATTGTCAATGAAAGAAGTTTGCTTTACCGCAATGTTAATTTTTGCTCATGCCAAGTCAGGTGTCAAACATTGCACAAGTTTTTTTTGTGCATATGCATGTTTCTTAAATGAGGCCCCAAGTGCGAAAGGCAAATCCTTAGTCTTCCTATCATACACTTTTTTACTGGTGGCAGCTTTTGTTATGTGTTGGTTAGCAACTTCAGATGCAAAAGACAGTTTTGTATTGTGGTCTTTGACCCACCTCTCAATGTGATAATGGGACTGGGTTTTCCCCATCCCTAGTCTGCCCGAAGTGTGTATCAAACATTAACATTAGGGCATAACCTGTAGAACCATGGATAGTGTTGTTATAGGCCTGCATCATTTCAGGTAAATATTCTGGCCACCACTTCTGTCTTTGTGCTTCTAAGGTAGTGGTTATAATAATTTCCGGACCAACAGTTGAGCAATCAAGAGTTAACACACAGCTTCAGTTTCCTCAGCTAGTAACCACTGATCAGACCCAAAATCTGGGATTCTATTTCATCCCTACTGACCACCAGAGATGGTGCTTCAAGCACTGAATGATCATGTGCAGGTAGAGTACTAATGACAACAAAGTCACCTGTGACCTGTCAGGGACCCACGTGACTCTATATAGTCACGTGGCACCCAGCGTTCAATCCCTTCGTTCTTCTTGCGTGCAGGTGTGGTCATGTGAAGATGGTTGCTTCTGTGTGTACCACATGCTATCCTTGTTACTAGTAGTAGTAGTATTGAACATCCTCCCTGAATCCCCGGGCCAGAGAACGTGCCAGCAGATTTTCTACCCCGTCAGAAGTTGCTTCCAGAAAAGTGGAAGCTTCACCAAGAGGTAGTGGAGTGCATCTGGAAGGTCTTCGGCAGGGCGGACATGGACCTCATTGCCTCAAGGGATGCATTTCACTGCACCCTTTGGTTCTCCTTGAACAACAGCAGCCCTCTGGACCATGATGCGCTGGCACATGACTGGCCCTGGACCCTCCTTTATGCCTTTCTACCATTCAGCCTGCTTTTTCAGACTCTCCTAAGGGTACGTCAGGAAAGGCACAGGGTTCTGCTGGTAACCCCTTTCTGGCCAGCGAGGACTTGGCTTCCTCTACTGCGTGAGCACAGCTCCAGCTCGCCAATGCGTCTCCCCTCCAGGACGGATCTTCTCTCCCAGCTGGGGGATCAGATTTTGCACCCCAATCTGGACCGGCTCCAGCTCTGGATTTGGCCCTTACAAGGCCGGGGTCCACTTTCTCAAAATAAACTGGGTCAGTAGGGCGCACAATGGCAAATGCATGGGCGCCATCCACGCGAGCTGGCGGTCTTTGAAACCTGGTGCTGTAATAAAGGACAGGACCCGGTGCAGTGTTCAGTCTCTGACATACTGACCTTCCTGCAGGCATTACTGGATCAGGGACGGTCTCCATCTACCTTAAAAGTGTATGTGGCTGGCATTTCCTGTTGGCATGTCGGGCTGAATGGTTGTTCAGTGGGCCGAGACAAGGAAGTTGTACTGTTTTTGAGGGGTTCTCGGCATTTGCATCCACCCAACCGACCTGTAGCACCGGCGTGGGACCTTTCTCTGGCGCTTGAGGCTCTTCGATCCCTCCCATTTGAGCCCCTGACATCAGCAGACCTCAAATGGCTCTCACTGAAGACGGCGTTCCTTTTGGCGATGGTTTGTGGGTGAATTGCAGGCTCTTACGATGGCCGAGCCCTGCTGCCGGTGGAATCCTGATGGCTCAGGTGTTACACTGGATGCCCTTCCGAACCACTGTGCCCTGTATGTGCCCTTGAGGCATATATCAATGTCACGGCATCCTTCCAATAAACAAATAGCCTTTTTGTTTGCTACGCCAGCTCACGGAAAGGTCAAGCACTTTCTTAGCAGCGACTTGCACACTGGGTTGTGAATTTGATCTCCAAGGTTTATGCTTTGCAGGACCGGCCACTGCCGGCAGGAGTGAAGTGCCACTCTACAAGGGGCATGTCGACATTGTTTGCTGCCATGACTGGGGTGCCGTTGGATGTTATATGTCGGGATGAAATAGAACGAAAGTTACAGCTGTAACTACGGTTCTATGAATCCTGGATGACCGCCAGAGTGCTTGGTCCCTCGGAATCTCTGCTTTTCCCGAGAAGATTGAGGGATTGAACGCCGGGTGCCACGTAACTATATAGAGTCATATGGGTCCCCTGCACGTCACAGGTGACTTTGTTCTGGGAATGGGGAAATTTTAATGTTTAGAAGGAGTTGACTATTTTTTACTTACATAGTCTTCTTGCAGCAAGGTTTCTGTGAGACAAAAAAAATCAATCTGATTTTCAGAAATCAGTTCATTAACTAACAAAGTCTTTTGAGGGAGACACTTTATATTTAATAAACCACATTTAATTATTTTATTTTTTTGGTTTAAGTTGAATAGTATACATTTTTATGAGATTTTTATAATTTGCTCCTTTTAGAACAGTTTTTAATCTGATTAAATTTGACCATGGAAAAGAAAGACAATGTCTCAATAAAAGTACAGAAGCTGCAGAGAGGTGTGTTAAACTATGGTTCTTCTTCCGGGTCTGGACACTTGATTGTCAGCATTTTGGAGAGCTAACAAATCCGGCCAGATTCCTAGAAAGAAGAGCTGCATCATCCAAAGTGGGAAAGATGCCATCTCTCTGGATCAGACCGGGTTTTACACAGGACGTTTGCCAGTTATCAATGTAGTTATCAGGACACCACCTAGACAATCAGTGGTTGAATGATAACATGCGGCTAAACATCAGATCAGACAGGTGACCAGAGAAAATTATGTAGTCCGAAATTGTTTTAGCAAACTTACACACCGAAACAACGCTAACTTTAGTGACCTCCAATTGGTGTAACCAGGTGTTATTAACGTCAGCGTGAAGAACAATCTTACTGTATTTACGGTTATCCTTAGCCAGCAGTTTCAGGTAGGATTTGATGTCGCCCGTTCTGGCCCCTGGCAGGCATTTGACTGTGGTCCCTGGTGTCTCTGATTCCACGTTTCTGACTATGGAGCTGCCGATTACCAAAGTCGGCTTCTCAGCAGGTGTGTCGCTGAGTGAAGAAAATCTGTTAGAAACGCAGATGGGTTGGAATCTAGAACTATCCTTCCTGCGTATTGTCATCCAGCAATCCTGGTTAGTCAGCTGCACAGGTACTGCTGGAGGACTTGAAACTAATCTCTGTGGCTCTGCACTAGCTAAGGAGAGTCTATCTGTTGTTGTTTTTTTTCAACAGCAAAGAGCCAGGCTTCCAATTCTGACACCCTTGCCTCCAAAGCTACAAAAACACTACATTTATTACACGTACCATTATCACTAAAGGAGGCAGAGGAATTTCTAAACATCAGACACACACACCAGGAGAGAGGGGGAGACTTAGACAGAGAAAGAAGGATAAGTGAGGAAGCCATAGTAAAGCTAAAGCTAGGCTAGCAAACTCTTACCACACAGAGAAAAGTAAACAGTTTCTTAATGTGAAGTGTAGCAACAGAAAATGTGTTTTAAATGTGCCTATGTGTTAGAAATAGAAAGCAGTCACAGCAAAGAAATGTAAGATTTAAATTTAAGAATCTGGAACATCAAACCACAATCCAAAAATGCCAAGCAAATCATGCAGAAATCACATAGAAAACATAAACCAATCACGCAAAGTGCAAGACTAATACCAATATAAAACAAATCATGCAACTTATTAAGAGATCAGCAAAATTTCCCACTGTGTGACACCTTCACATCAGAGGCTAAAAAAGATAAATGAGCTTAATGCACAGTTAATGCCAGCTTTTTAAAAAAATACTTTTCCATCTAAAAAATTTGTTGTATTTTCTGTTAAATTGTTCAGAATATGTCACATTAAAGGAGGTCAAGCTGTGTCGGACATTTATCACTCCATACTGATACGAAATGAGATTTAGCAGAGCCATATTTCAGGGAAAACGTTTATTGTGAGCTGTATTTGGTAAATGATTTTACTTCACCAACTGACAGTTACACAGGCCAATCAAGAAAAAAACATTATCAACCCTTTAACTTTTTTAATTAGGGAATGTTGTTATCAAGCTGTGACTTCTCAGGAGGGTTGCTGTTGTACTGTATGAATATGAAATGTGTGTGTGATTAATTACTGACCGTCTGCACAGAACATTTAAAAGCTCTGCAACAGGAATCTGAGCAGCTTGTAAGTTGTTTTAAACAGTCTGCCCAGCAGGTGTATACCTGTGCACAAGAAGTAAGGTATTCTGGATCAAACTGCTTTTGTAGAGTAATCAGCACCTATTAGGTCCATTCTGTCTTCTAGATCACCGCATTACGGAACAGAAAATGGGCTTAAATCAGAGGCAACCGGACTTTTGTTTAGTACTTTCTGAAAATGTTTCAACACCTATCCAGGAGTCTTTGTCAATTCTGGTGGCTCGCACTTGAGCTACCTGCAGTTTGTGCAATGCTGTTTTTAAAGGATATGGAGGCTCATTCTCCTAAGTGCATTCTAAGTCAGATGCAAATCAATGATCCACCTGCCACTGTCCTGGGTCGTTAGAAGCTATTGCTTGGTGTGAGTGAAGTACTTGGTCACCTTAATCATGACGAGACTGCTGATGTAATGTCTCTGTACTGTATTGGAGGACCAAGCTGTAAACACTGGGGAGTTGGAAACATAATCCTCCCCCTCTGTTCAGTGGTGGCTTTTCTCTTTTGACCAAGATGGCTTCTTTCACCCCTTTTTCAAACCATCTGTTCTCCCTGTCCAAATTCTGGACATCATTGTCATCAAAAGAGTGCCCTTTGTTCTTGTGGAGCTGGTGGACTGCTGAATCTTGTCTTGAGCTGCTGGCCCTCCTGTGCTGTGCCATGTGTTTATGTAGCTGTTGTTTAGTTTCTCCAATGTAGGAGTGGGAGCAGTCCTTGCTGAATTGGACTGCAGACAAAGCACCACTGAGGTATGGTTTGAGTGTTCTGTCTTTGGGATGAACCAGTTTTAATCTGAGGGTGTAAATAAATTTGAAATTTACTAGAATTTTAGGTTTGGAAAAAATTCTCCCAAGTTTCTCAGACAGCCCATGGCACACCCATGTTTGGTAAAAGTTGTCTACCCCAATGTACCCCACATGGGACATCTGTTCGCTTTGATGAGAAGTTACCTGTTGACACAAAGAAATCTCTGTTCTTTGGCCAGGATCTGAACTAAATGAGTGCTGTACCATCAAGTCCGACCCGGCTCTCCAGTCCCTTTAATAATATTTCATAGTCAACAGTGTCAAAAAGTGGGTCACCTGGCCTGGGCATTCCTGGATCTAGCTCCCAATGTTTCTCATCAAGCCACGGATCTTTTTTTCACCCAAGAAAACAAAAATTTCCATTAACTGAGCTACCCTATTATATTAAAGAGGAAGGAAGTTGTGTAAATCCACGGTTTTAGCAAATTTTAACAAAAGCATGACAGAATGACCAATCAGAGAGGAAGTTGTATGGTAGCGGGGACTTATCCCTTGTTTTATTGGCTGACAGCTCTTATACTATGGGGCTTGAAGGTTGAAGTAACAACTGTACTGGGTACATTGTAGGTTACCTGGTTATCGGGAAACAAGCTTCCGTTTGTTTACACTGCTGCCTTTATTTTCTATTCTTTTATTTTTTTAAAGTTAAAAGTATTGTTTAAAACGTGCTTTGTCATTAGGTTTCACACTCGTTCCCATGGTCGTTTCGGGGAAAATAGATGGATTGAGATGTTTTAGTTTATAAACATAGAATCAAAGCACTAGCCTAGCCAGCAGAGGGTAGCAAACAAAGTAGAAGTAAAGGAGAGGCTTTACTTCTACTTTTAAACAAATTTATCCAGGTTTGAGCAGAGAAAATTGACACCAGGTGAAAAATAAGGGAGATAATTCTTCAGTTGTGGTGGCTGGCAGTGGGCAGCAAGACTCTGAGCCACCTCATGAAACAGGTAAACAAGAGATTTAAATCTTGTGCACTGCAAAAAGGGAACTAAAAGTAAGTATAACCTTGAAATGAGTGTATTTGTACTTGATTTGACCAGGTAAATAAGATTATCTGCCAATGGAATAAGATTTTTGCACTTAAAATAGGAACAGCTCATCTGATTTCAAGTGCAGTGTATCTGCATATTTTATTTTAGGAGTGAAAATACTCATTCCATTGGCAGATCATCTTGTTTAAAAGCCTAATTTAAGGGCAAATACTCTCATGTCAAGAAAATGTTACTTACTTTTGTTTAACTTTTTGCAGTGACTACATATATTAAGCTATTTATACTATTAGCTAAACTGTCAGCCTTGCCATCCTGTGTTACATATTATGGATGATGATAAGTAGCAGATGATAATGGGAAAGGGTAGAGGTGAGGAGGAGAACTTCAAATGTAAGAACAAAAGAGGAAATGTATTGTTACATAATACAAAGAAATGTCACATTTTGGATAGTAATATTTATAATCAAATTATTCAAATCAGGAAAGGTTATGTTTTTTTTCCTGGCTAGTACTTAATTGTCCTGTTTTTAATTAAGACTGTTTTTTTTTTTTTTGCTAAAACTAAAGAGCTGACAATCATTTTTTTGATTAGACACTGATTTAAAGTAAAGTTTTTAAGCTTTGTTTTTAAGCCAGCAGAAGGTGGTAGGAGTGAGCAGATGATAGACAACGATAAAAGAGAGCAGCATACACCGAGGTCCAACCAGGTGCATCCTGACACAGAAAGTAACCTTTCTGCCTGGAGAGGAAAAGAAAATTGAAAAATGAATACAATTATTTTCTATTGACTAACCAATTTAACTGACCTTCAATATTATACCTTAATACTGATTTTAGAGATACTGTTTACATTGTCAAGATTAAATTTAAAAATAGATACATGTTAAAGTATTGCAGTATTTGGCTTCTAACAAAGTGCCACAATGCTCAAGAAAGCTTAAATAAAAAGCTTTTTTCCTCCTGGTAATGTTCCCCCAGATTACCCTGAGGGGTTGGGTTCAGCCCCCAATGTTCCCTAGCCCAGGAAACGCTCCTGGTGTCAAATGCTGCACTGAGGTTCAACAGAACTAGCACTGTGGTTCTTCCACAGTCTGCATTAATGTGGATGTCATTGGACACTTTGACGGGGGTGGTCTCAGTGAGTATGTAAACTAGACTGAAAAACATCAAAGCAGTTGGTCATCGCAAGGAAGTCATTAACTGTTGAAACACAGCTTTTCATTAATTTTACTGATAAATGGAAGGTTGTCGATTGAGAGAATGGAGAGCACCACTGGGCATGCTCTCCGCCATCTTGTGCCTACGCAATACTGCTCTGAACGTGCACAAACGTACATATATGCACAGCTGGCTCAGTTATGTAAACAAGAGACTGGAGAACAACACAGATGGTGATTGACGATATACCATAATCCATCTAAAAAGATACCTTTAGTTCTTAACAAAACAATTTTTTATTTCATTCAATCTAAAATAATAAAATTTAGCTTATTGCTCCTTTAAACAATCCTGTTTTACTAATAATGTTGTCAAAGCTGGTTTGAATTTTTGTAGTTGTTGAATATGGAAATAGCTGTTTTGTATAAAATAGTCATTTTTATTATGGATCCTTGTTTTCTATATTTACTAGATGTTTTTTTCTTGTTTGGTTGATTCACTAAAACATTACCTTTGATTTCCAGATGACTTTCAAATTCACTTCCTCTTATTGTTTTTTTTGGGCAAAAAAACACTTGAGACATTAAAAAATAATTTTAATGTCTCAAAGTTATTACTCTAATTAATTTACACATTTGGTCAAATGACAGGCAGGAAAATTAAATTTAAGGACTTCAGCTTGACACAAGACTTGCATACCTTGACTTTAGACTTGCCTTGGGACTTTTATGCCTTAACTCAGGTAAGTCTTGACTTCAAAAGCCTTGATTGTCATTATGTAACCATAATGAAACAACTTGAAATTTGATGTAAAAGACTTGACTTTGACTTTTGGTCAAAGTTAAAAGTCTCAGTGGGAGGTCCATCAAAATCAGCAATAATGCGCACAATTGCGGTGGGGATGTTTGTATTTTTTATTTTCAATAAAGAGAATGAGAAATCAAGCTTGACACATTTCTGCTATATGTATTCTATTGTTTTTGTTTATTTAATTTTTGACTTTTAAATAAACATAAACAGCGGGTGGCCCGCTCCTCCTCCAGGCACCGGAAAGAGGATTTAAATTAAGCCCACCTCAACACTAACATTCAAACAACTCCCACACCATATAAGATAAGAGACACTCAGGCTGGGTCCAACCTCCCCCCTCCCCTACCTTCCCCCCACTAGCAGAATGCACCCCCTGAAGGGTAGGACATCTGCCATGAGATGATAATGTCCATACCCCCGTCCCAGCTTGACAGGGACCAAAGCCCTCTAGTGCACCAGAGGCCCGGGGCTCTGGGCAGACACTGGCCCACACCCCCAGCGACATACTCCACAGAACCCAAGCCTCTGAGGACCCACCCCAGACCTACCCAGGAGCAGCACAGATACCACGCCAGTAACCCACGTTCGCTGGCGCAGATCCACCCTGTTATGCCAGAAGCTGTGTGAATATGCTTATTATTATTATTAATTATAATTTGGTATTATAATTTAAATAATAAATCATTCAACTCAAAATTCCACTATAACAAAATATAGTTCAAATGGTGGTGATGTTAGCTATAAGCTTGTAAGTATTTATACAACTAATGCATTAGTTAATTTGCTGGTATGAACTCATTTATACTGGAATAAATGATCTGGTCGGACTTTTAACCGACGAGGTTTATCCGGCAGGCTGTGAGAACCCCAATGTAACTGCAATTAGAGTTTAAATACTTATTCCTTATCACCATCCAATGATATTGTCTCTGTATTAATGTCAGATGTTAACTCCAAAGGAGGTTAGCTCTGATTTCTGAATAACCATGTAACTGTGAATTGGATTGAACACAAAACAATCTCTATTCCGCAGTTGTTGGTTTTATTGAACCAAAAGCAATTCCCTGTTACAGTAATTCTCTGATTCGACAACTTTGGAATTCTTACTCACTACTAAAACCAAACATGCAAAACATATATGTGGAAATAAAAGAACAAAACAAAAATAAACAATGGATTAAAACGAGCGGTTAGCAGATCTTAACTTAACTCACAGTTGTTTAACACCGCCCTCAAAACACCGGCATTTGACGTATCAGCATTGACAGGCAGAACAGCTTCGGGAATCTCACTGGACGCTTTGATGTCTTACAAAAGCTAGTTCAGCAAAGCTCCCTACAGTTCAGAGGTACGTCACCCTCCCAAGATGGCTGCTACGATGACGTTTGGTCTACCAATTTACGTGATGCGTGAGGGAAGGTCCTAATGATGTAACCACGCTTATGCTGATAGGAGCTTCGAGAGGGCGCGGCTAACTGGGAGTTTAAGCAAAGACCGCAAATTGGGCTCGGACAACAAGATTAAATTTGCTGATAAGGAGAAGCGAAAAGAGAGGGGGGAAAAGCATGGAAGAAGATGGAAAATAACTGAAACAGTGACCCACGGCGGGGTTATTGATAAACCGCAAATCAACACAGCAAAATCAATTGTAAAATGCATGCACATACAAAGAAAATATTCAGCAAAATAATTCCAACTTCGTTGTGGAATAAAAGCATTAACCTACACCTACAAAGTTCCTACATCTGCCCAGGCACTTCTAAACACCTTTCGGATGAAAAAGAAATAAAAAGGGAGAACCCCGTTACTTTGAGGTGATTCCGAGTGAAGTCCCAGTTGGATCCGTGAGCGCTCAGGATCACGCGGCGTCCTGAATGCACCAGAGCGGGCAGTAGCAGGGACGGGCGAGGAGGCTCTTTCGTTTCTTCCTCCGGGCTCACAGTCGCTTTGCTCGGCCCAGCAAAGCGTAGTCCTCTTTCGATCACTGGGAGATAAGGCAGCTTCCAGTATTTGATCAGAGGAAATTAAAAGTACCTTTTAGAGTCGACCTCCTGCGATAATTAATGCAGGAATAAGCTTGCTTCGAAAAATCTCGGTCCAGCGAGAAACTCGAGCATGTGGCGTGTGGGTAATTAATCCACGGAGTACAGCTGTATGTCTTCTCAGGTTGGCGGTGTGCCAGAGACAGAAGGCAGATTTTCGTGCGTGAACGAGTTTTATCAACTTTGCCTAGCAACGTTATCTCTTCGCTCCGTTGTTAGGATGGCGGCCATTTTGGGCCACGTTGCATGATGGGAGTTGGTGGCCATTTTGACCACATTGCATCATGGGAAACGCAGTCCGTCATGTCCCGAATTAATGCAGTCTCGTCATGTTTGAACTGGCATTACACCCCAAGAGCACAGCAAGTGGCTGCCATAGGCCGCTCAGAGGCCCCCCAAGCCTCACCTCAGCGGGGGCCACAGACCCCGGCGCCGGACCCATTAGACGCACCCCTCAGAGCCCCAAGATCCAGGCACCGCCAAATCACCCACCACACCCTACAGGGCACATCAACAGCCCGCCACTCCCACTAAGTGATGGAGCTGATCAAAGGAGCACAGAGAGACTGATCTGATGTGGAGCAGATGACAAAAGATCTCTGTACTGATTGATAGTGAGAATGTATTTACTTTTCCAATTCATGAGGATAGATTTCTTTGTGATACACAAGGCAGTAAAACCCATGCTTACAGATTTTTTTTTCCCAAAGTTACCCAGCAAACAAACTGAGGAGGAAGGTGAAATTTTATATCTCAGGCACTTTGACAAGTCCTTACATATTTGGACCCAGAACCTCTGAACAGGTGTACATAACCAAAGTGCATGAATGTAATTGTCAGGATTTTTGCCTGTCCACTGTGAACAGATATTAGTGTGAAACCGATCCTGAATAATCTCCTCCCACTTTGATTTGTAACTTGGATTGCACCAGCACACTAATGGTCTCAGTTGTGCTGCTCTATAATAATGAATGAGGCAAGGTAAGAGCAAGCCCCCCTCACTGTTTGGACAGTTGTAATGTGTCAAATTTTATCATAGGTTTCTTACTTTTCAAAAGGTTCTACACTCAAACATTACTTAGTATGGCTTTAAATATTACAATAATGCAAACACAGACTGCAAAATCTGTAAGTGATTTAATATTTAAAGCAAAAAAACAACATTTGTAATGTTTATTACATTACATTTATATAATTTAAATAAGACTATTTTTACATTAATTCTTTACTTGAATTTTTAGTGTAGCCGACAGGCTCACATGTGCATTTAGGGAACCGTGAACCCTAAAACAAATATTTCTAAACAGCTATGTCGCTGGACTTGGGGATGATAAGGTTTCTAGTTTTGCATATAAATGAAAACACATTGGTTGCTGCTCTTTATCTACACTTCCCCATGATCCTGGAGAGATGTAATACAAAAGTTTGTCTCTTCCTTTTATTTGTATTTGAGATTGTTTTTGTTTGTATAGATATTTGTTATAATACATTTGTAACATGCTAACAAAACTCACCATGATAACTTTAATGGAACAATAACTAACAATGACACTTTGTGGTTAAAACTGGAACAACACATTCACAACGCCATTAACGAAGACCCACCATTTACTCAATGGTCCATTGTTACTTTGAAACTCCACTGAAGTTTTACTTACACAGCAGCAATAAAATTATACAATGAGACTTAAATGTAAATATTATTATTTATTTATTTTTTCCTCTTTTTAATAATCACCTCATTTATTTATTCATTATAATTGTCAACTTTATTTATTAATTACTTCATTTTTAAATGTATTTATTTCTGTCCATGTTTTAATATTTTTGTCATTTTTATTCTTCCTCTCTATATTTTTACCCCATTTATTTGGTCGACTCTATGTATTTCTGCCTGTCCTTTTTCCATTTTTGTATGCATTTCTGCCTCATTATGCAAGTGAGGAGGGGGTGGTCTTAAGGAGACAACAGATCCCTATTGGTTGGTTAGCATCAGCCTTCCACAGCAGGAAACTTTCTCCTGCCATCATGGCTGTCAATACCATAGACATTATATAGGTAGACACCCCATGGTTTGTTCTGTTTCTGGTCCACATTCTGTGTGGCAGGCTGCTGCTCTTTTGCCAAAATAAAATACCAGATGCTGCGTTCTGCTTTGGTAACCCTGGGGACTCTCCTATGATTGGCTCAGAAACCAGGAAGTAAACACAGGCTACACTCTGAACCAAATTAGTTCCGGACCATACCTCTGGGTTTCAAAGGAGCAAAACAGGACTAAGACATTGTTGATGGAGAGGACTGATTATTTATAGGGCATGTTACATCCATCTCACGTGACAAATGAGAATGATTTAGGTTGACTTTATAGCAAATATGTTACAAATTGCTCATTTAACATGTACCATACTAAGATTTGTATGTAATGTTGCTAATGACAATTTCTCTTTTCTGTAATTTCATTTCAGTTGGCCCAAATCCATATGAAAAAGAGTGGAAGACCAGTCAATGAATTATGAATGTTCAACAAGATGACCTCCTCTCAGCAGCAGCAGACGATGCGGGGTCCTAGGTGGAACCGGGCCTTGTCCGACCCTTTATTTGTGCTGCTTCTAGCCCTCCAGCTGCTGGTGGTGGCAGGACTGGTGCGTGCTCAAACTTGTCCTTCTGTTTGCTCTTGTAGTAACCAGTTTAGCAAAGTTATTTGCACCCGCAGAAGCTTGCGAGAGGTTCCTGATGGCATCTCTACCAACACACGCTATTTGAATCTTCAAGAAAATCTCATACAAGTCATTAAGGTGGACAGCTTTAAACACCTAAGACATTTGGAGATTCTGCAACTGAGCAAAAACCACATACGTAAAATTGAGCTAGGGGCTTTTAATGGACTGGCAAGCCTCAATACCTTGGAGCTTTTTGATAATAGACTCACCACCATCCCAAACGGGGCATTTGAATACCTGTCGAAACTAAAGGAGCTTTGGCTTAGAAATAACCCAATAGAAAGCATTCCCTCTTATGCTTTCAACAGGGTTCCCTCATTACGAAGATTGGACCTAGGGGAGCTCAAACGGCTGTCATACATATCAGAGGGAGCCTTTGAAGGATTGAGCAATCTGCGCTACTTAAATTTGGGAATGTGCAATCTTAAGGAAATTCCCAATCTCACTCCCTTGGTAAAGCTGGATGAACTTGAGATGTCTGGAAACCAGCTATCTGTTATTCGTCCTGGATCCTTTAAAGGGCTTATCCACTTGCAAAAGCTGTGGATGATGCATGCTCAAATTCAGACAATAGAACGGAACTCCTTTGATGACCTTCAATCACTTGTGGAGCTTAACCTTGCCCACAACAACCTTACGCTTTTGCCCCATGATCTCTTTACACCTTTACATCACTTGGAGAGGGTTCACTTGCATCACAACCCATGGAACTGCAACTGTGACATCCTCTGGCTAAGTTGGTGGCTTAAGGAGATGGTACCAGCAAACACCAGCTGCTGTGCCCGCTGTAGCTCACCCACCCAGTATAAGGGCCGATACATTGGTGAACTGGACCAGAATTACTTTCACTGTTATGCTCCCGTTATTGTGGAGCCTCCAGCAGACTTAAATGTAACAGAGGGAAGTGCTGCAGAGTTAAAATGTAGAGCCAGCTCATTGACCTCTGTTAGCTGGATTACACCCAATGGTTCAATAATGACACATGGTGCATACAAAGTCAGAATATCTGTGCTAAATGATGGTACACTGAATTTTACTAATGTTACCATGCAGGACACAGGGACATACATATGTATGGTTAGTAATTCTGCAGGTAACACAACAGCCTCAGCCACACTGAATGTGTCCTCTACAGAGAACAGTAGCTTCAGCTACTTTACCACAGTGACTGTGGAGACAATAGAAACACCTCATAATGAAGGATTCACCACCACTATTCAACAGAAAGTGGGTCCCACACCCTCAGCTGGAATATGGGAAACTCTTTCACCCACCTCAACAACAACCACAACAGTTCGAACCCCGCTCTCCACACGTGCACCAGAAAAGACCTACACAATTCCTGTGACAGAGGGCTCACTCAATGGTTTGGATGAAGTTATGAAGACAACTAAAATCATCATTGGCTGCTTTGTCGCAATCACTCTTATGGCAGCCATCATGCTGATCATCTTCTACAAGATGCGCAAGCAGCACCACCAGCAGAATCACCATGCACCCACACGCACTATTGAGATCATCAATGTAGATGAGGACTGCGTCACAGGGGGCCCAGGGATGGAGGGCCATCTAACTTTGCCGTCTCTGGAGCATGAGCAGCTCAACCACTACAATACCTACAAGATTACCTACAACCATGCCTCTGCTATGAATTCCATACACAGCTCAGCGCACGAACCTTTGTTAATCCGGGCCACATCAAAAGACAATGTACAAGAGACCCAAATCTAAGACTTTTGACAAACTCATAAAACTGTTGGAATTACACAGTGGCATTACTGACAGGACAGTACTGATAATAGGTTTAGAGGACTGTCGCTCAAGCATGGAGGAAGACACTCAAGTTTAGCAAATCCATGGACAGAGATTTTCATTCAACGACTGGGATTTAAAATATGTCTACTGTTTCAAAAAGTGTCTTTACAAAACAAAAGTTATTTATTTAATAAAAAATTATTGTGGTTGAATCAAGAAAAAAATATTCAGCAATTTTCCCATCTATTAATATGTGTTTTTTTTCCTCCTCCCATAAGAAAAATGGTTTACAAATATGCTTAAGCTATTTTAGAAGACATCAGTTGAGAGAAAAAAAACATTATTTTGTAGCTGGTATTTTAGTACAATTACAGAATTTGGATCTGAGAGGGTAACTTCATACTCTACACCTATGAAGAAAACCTAGAGCACATGATGGGTTTTCTCCAGCAGTGGACGAAATTATTGAATTGTTTGTGGCCATCTGAGATACAGTCATATGAAACACATGGACAGAACGAAAGAGCCAGTAATGAAGTCTGACCTTAACTTAATGTTTAATTAGAACTGTCACATACATTAGGCATTATTCACACTTTCATTAAGACACTAAAGATCCTGGAAAAGAGAACATAAATACTGCTTATGAAAGCTTTTTAAAAGAAAGTTCATTACAATTGATTTTATTTTCTCTTAAATTAAAATTCATCGATCTAGGTCTTTCTGAAGGTCTTTCTGTCTCTAATGTGTATGCAATATACAATTATATTTCTAATCTCTAAATTGTCTTGACTGAAATTCATGTCTACTTCGGGGGATCCTTTTATTGTTATAAAACATATACCATTGATTGTATTAAGAATTACTGGGGTTCTGAAAGTCATAGCAGCATTAATAAATACTTTAGAAACATCATTGTAATTGAACAGGATGAGAACAGTGTCAGTGTCAAATATCAATCCTGGAAAAACTCCCCTGCTTGAAATGCATTCTGACCTCACATATACCTTGTAATGCTGTGCTCTGGTGCATATTAAGGTGATTGCTTTGAAGGATTTTTTTGCATACAGGGACCTGTTACCTTTTCTGCAGTACTGCCAGGAGTGCTGTCAGAACCAAAGTGGCGAGCTGAAGAAAAAGCTTAAACCCATTTTAAACCTGTCTGACCACATTGCTTGTCATCTATGTGCCACATTTCCACATTGAGATGCTTGGAAGCCTCAGCTTCACACCCTGCCCCTGCCAGCCAAAGGACTTGGCCCTGACTGGCAAAGCTTATGCTACAAGAGGCTTTACGGTCATGCAGAATGTGTGGGATCAGGCATCAACCAGATGTTTCAGTTGCACCTGCTTCTCTCCCTTTCCGTTCATGGCAACAAAATTTGCATTTTAATTGATGTGCCCATGGGCTTTGTATGGGCACAGAACTGTAAGCACTCATATCCCGGAAGCCATTTTGAAGTCCCCACAGTGAAAAATTGTACCAAGCCCCATAAATGCAGTGGTCAAAGGTTTACTTTTAGCAAGTAAACAGTGTTTCTTCTCAAATGCAAGATATATTTGGTTAAGGCATCACACTTTTTCATCACATTAAGGTAAAGAGACCTCTAAACGTTCACAGGACATTTCCTTAATTTGAAATGTGGAACCTTAGATGTTTGGAATATTTAACCATATTCCTCTTGGGTATTCATGAATTAAATGCTTCCATCAACTTTGAGTTTTGCTAAAAGAAGAATAAGAGTGTACAAAAAAATCGAAGAGTTGTCAATCAATGCAACATTAGCTTTGGTAAAAATCCCTGCTGTCTATGTAAAAGTTGCATGAATAGCTAATGATCATAAGATTCAGCCTAAAAAAATTAAAGTTGTGGATATTGTTTATTGGTCTGTAGATTTTGAGGCTCCAACCCTCTGATTTTGTCTAACCCGCATACAAATTGGTAATATTCCCAAATATGTTGTATACCACTAGCTAAAACAACTACTAGGAACACAAACAATCTTAAATAAATCCTTTTATGATTTTGCCTAACTCAAAGACAAAAAATACCCTCAAGGTTTAATGGACTTCTCATGTACCCACTTATCCTTGCAGGGCCAATGGGGGGTGGTTCATTTCTCCAGTAGTTATCAGTTGAGAGTTGAGACACACCCTGGACCAGTTGCCAGTCTATCACAGGGCACCGAGACACATAGGAGAAACAACCATGCAAGCACAAACCATTTTAGAGAGACAAATTAACCTCAAAGTCATTTACTTGGACTGTGGGAGAAAAAGTCAGGGTACCTGGAGAGAACACACTCACCAAGGGGAGAACGTTCAAATTATATAGAGAAAAGACCCACATCAGGAATCAAACCCAAGACCTTTTTGCTAGTAGACAACAGTGCTACCAACTGCACCTTTGCAGCATGCGAGTCATAAGCCACTTTTACACCAGTTTGCTTTGACCAGGCTCTTCTCAGCTCCACCCACTACATCGACAGTTTTTTTTGGGCCAGTCTGGATTTTTCCGACACTGCTAAGGAGTAGGTTTAAACTGAGTGGCCTCAAGCGAAGTTTTGACGTGAACACACTGCGTTTCAGTGATTGGCCAAGGACAAGGAGAAACAAGAAGGTTTTTCGAAGCAGGAACAATAAAAAGTAAAACTGAAGAGCAACAACATTAATATTAAGGACCTAGGAACGAAGTGTGTAAAACCAAAATATAATTTTATTATTTACATACCACACAATCAGACCCAAAGGAAAAAAAAGAAAACAAAAAGGACACTTCAGCTTTCTATTCACAGACAGATATGATGTATTTAATAACCTAAATCAGATCTGTTGATTTACCAAGGCTTCCTCTCATTTTACACACTCTGAAAGCTATTATGGTTTGTCTCTAAAGAGTGTTTGGTTAAAAAAAAGTCATGGTCGCTGATCAAACCACCTTATGTGGGAGATCTTGGTTTTAATGCTCTCCCCTGCCATTATCATCAGTCCCGTCATTGCTTAAGCAAAAACTGCCTTTTAAAACTGTAAATTATATCTGCGTTAGGCAAGCTTTGAAGCAGATCAGGCAGTGTTTCCACTTCTGTAATGCACGCACGTGCACAGACACACACACACACACACACCATACCTGTTTAGGCAGAGAAAAGCTGTGCTCTTTAAAAAATATTTAAGACATTCTTGTCTATAGAATTTTTGTTTTATTTGTATTTTTATTTATAATGATTTATTTACTTTTTTATTCTTTACAGTTTCTCCCAGATTTCTTTAAGCTGTCACAAACAAGACAAATGTAAAGGCCATACTTCTAGGAGGTCCTTCACTCTTCCAGACATTTCTAAGTCGGTTGAAAAACAGCATGTTCCAAGTAAAGCTGAGCGGGTAAGGGCGGAGTGGGGTGGACGAAATCAAGTAGGGCCGATGTAAACGAGGCTATAATGGGAACTAGATTTTTTTATGGAGCCGAAACTATCTGCTGTACTAATGATATAAGACTGAACACATACCTATAAATTATTCCAGAAAATAACATGTGTAACATTACTGTAACAATATCCAAAACTGTCTATACATTACCAGGAATTTTCATTGTTGTCCAACCACTGCTCAACACCCATCCACCCCAACTACCATACCAATTATTGAATTATATAAAGGGGCTCTACTAACATACCAGCTATTTTTTGAAATCTTAAAATATATTTTTTTTAATGTGCAGCACACAACATTTAGTTGGAGATTCTTGCTTTGATGATATAATAAAATAAATGAAAAAATGGTTAACCTCAAGTTCTACACATTTCACCCTTTACTTTTTTAGAGTATGGTACATTTGTATACCATAGGTGACCACTGTATCATTCATTGTTTTGTCTAAGTTCTTAAAGGTGGAATTTAGGATTAAAATTATGTGTTGGGGATTTTTACCATCTTTTTAGTTGGAGGAAAACTGTCAGAAAATATCAATGGTAAATCTGTCACATTTTAGTCAAGCTGTCTCATGTATGTAAGATATCTTAATATTTTTGGTCAGTATTACTTTTTTAACAACTTCCTTTGTTTTTGATTCTGAGAGGGAATGCTGTTTTAGTGGTAGATTTCTATAAAATACATTTTAAGAATAAAATTTGAAAAAACAAGCTTTTTTATTATTATTATTATTATGTTGATTTTACATGTGCCAACAACCTGTTCAAAAAGTGAAAATAGAGAAATATGCTGTAACAGAATAAGAGATTGATTTTCATGTAAGCATTCTTTCATGACCTTTAAAAGATATGAAGATTGATTATAGAGACCAGAGTTTGTAGTTCATACACAAAATATGGGTAAAATAAACAATTGTTGTTTTTCTTTATTGTCTGATCCTTGTTTTTGACCACTGCAGCAAAGACTTTCAAAATGAAAACAAAAACGATTATACCCTGTTGTCTTTTATAGTGCATTTACAAATATTTACATTTTACAGATGTTGTATGGGTACCATATACAAGTTAAATCTCAAGGCTAATGAGCAAGTCCAAGTCCACTCTCTTCTTCTACAGGTTATGTACTCAAGTTGTTATTCTTAACCACATGAACTATTAAGATCTGCTTTTCAAAACTTCAAATGGGGACATATAATGCTGTTCACTTCTTCCTTTTTACATTGAAATCATTCAGTCGTGGTCTGTATAAAGTGAAGCTGCAATGCTTTAGTCTGAATTACTTATTGACATACCCCCACGTTCCCCTTTTTCACTCCTGTTCTAAAGTGTCTGAGAGCAACTAATTTGGGTTCTGTCTCTTTTAATCAAAAGCAGAAATTTGACACCCTGCATAACATTCCAATTTGTGATTTAGATGTGTTTTAGTCTTATTTCATGTGTTGGATATCCACAAAAGGGTTTAAGTTAAGGAAATGAAATGAGAAAAAGTATTACAAGAATGCGTGAATCCACACGCTTTGCTATAAAGCCCCTATAAAGGTCCAACCAATTACCTTCAAAAGTCAAATATTTATTGAATTGAATGTGTCACATGATCTGTCTGTATAACCACACCTTTTCTGAAAGTTCCCAGGCTGCAAGATCACTAAACAAAATTAATTACACAATGAAGACCAATGAACTCTCCAAACAAGCCAGAAACAAAGATGTTGAGAAGTATAAGTCAGGGAGGGGTTTTTCAAACACATATCCAAGTCTTTGATGATCCCCTGAAGCTTCATCAAATCCATCATCTTCATATGGAAAGGACATGGAACCACAACAAACCTGCGAAGAGAGGGCTGCCCACCAAAGCTCCCAGACTGTGCAAGGAGGGCACTAATCTGAGAGGCAGCACTGAGACCAAAGGTAACCCTGAAGGAATTGCCGCATTCTGCAGACACTGAAGAATCTGTCCATAAGACCACAATAACCTGTACACTCTATAGAGCTGGGTTTTATGGAAGAGTGGCCAGAAAAAAAAGTCATTACTTGGTGTTAAGAATAAATAGACACATTTTGAGTTTGCCAAAAAAAAAAAGTGGACCACTTCCCAAATGTAAGGAAGTAGGTGCTTGAGTCAGTTGAGACTAAAATTGAACTTTATGGCGATCAAGGAAAAAAATGTATGTCTGGCGCAAACTCAACACATACCATCACTCTAAGAACACAATCCCCACAGTGAAACATGGTGGTAGCAATATAATGCTGTGGGGATGCTTTTTCAGCTGCAGGTACAAAGAACTGGTTCAAGTTGAGGGAAATATAAATAGTGCTTGTCAGGAGGTGGTTTGTGGAGCCCGAATTCAGCCACACACAGAGCTTTGTTTCAGAGTTTTTATTAAAGAGGATGAGTTGTGGAGATGGAAACCAGAAGACTGTACCAGACAGCAGCGGAGGGATGATGAAGATGGTTTGAGCTGGAGGACGCGGTGGAGCTGGAGCTGGCGGACTTGAGGGAATACGGGCAGGGAGGCGAGAGGTGAGGGCAGGTAGGTAAGCAGACACAGGAGAAGCTGAGCACTGCAGGCAGACACGAGGAAGGGAAGAGCAGCTGGCATGGGAAGGAGGCACACCATGAGGGACGCTGGGAGACATGAGGCATGAGCAGACGTGGGAAGGACGATGACAAACCAGCGGGGAAGAGCAGACTGAAATGACCTTATATAGGAGGTTGGATAGGTGGAATAAGTCTAAAATTGATTATTGCAGCAGGTGAAACTGATCCGGCATGGAGTGGAGCTGGGCTGAGTGGATGGTGGAAGGATCTGGAACTACCCATGGTGAAGCAGGGAGAACTGAACCCTGACAGTGCTGAATACAGAGATATTCTTGGCCAAAAGCTACCAGTATGCCTGTGATTTGATAGTGGGACAGAGGTCAACACCTCTTGCCTTTAACATGTCTTTCATGAAACAATATAGAAAACCTACAAGTTTTATGGATAATCCAAAAAACAAATTAGTAGGTCCTCTGGACCTCTAGTACGTTCTTGTATGTTTTATCTTCTCTGAGAAATTTCTTCAAACTGTTGAGTTTCAGTAAACTCAGCCTTTTAAGCCAGGCATTTGCCTTGTGGCTCAACAAGTTAGTTGAGCCACATAACTCAACAAGTTAGTTATGGCAACAGGGAAAAAGCTTTTGCAGAACCTGGTGGTCCTGCAGCGGATGCTGTGGAACCTCTTCCCAGAGGGCAGCAGGGAGAACAGTCCATGATGGAGGTGTGAGGGGTCCCTGATGATGTTTCGGGCTCGGGACACACAGCGCTGTGATGAAAGTTCCTTAATGGAGGGAAGAGGAGCCCCGATGATCCCTTCTGCTGTCCTCACCACTCTCCTCACGTTCTTCCAGTCGGAGGCACTGCAGCATCCACACCACACAGAGAGACAGCTGGTCAGAATACTCTCTATGGTGCTTCTGTAGAAGGTCTTAAGGATGGGTGGGGGCAGGCGGGCTCTCCTCATCCTCCGCAGAAAGTACAGTCGCTTTTGTGCCCTCATCACCAGTGACGTGGTGTTCACAGACCAGCTAAGGTTGTCCATGATGTGCACCCCCAGGAACTTGGTGCTGCTGACCACCTCCACAGCTGAGCTGTTGATGAGCAGTGGAGCGTGGTGAGGCCGGTTCTTCCTGAAGTCGACGATGATCTCCTTCGTCTTCTCCACATTCAGGATCAGGCTGTTGTCTCTGCACCAGTCCACCAGCTGCTTCACCTCCTCTCTGTAGTCCTGGTCGTTGTCGTCTCTGATGAGGCCCACCACCATTGTGTCGTCAGTAAACTTCACGATGTGATTGGTGGTGAACCTGGGGACGCAGTCATGAGTCATCAGAGTGAACAGCAGGGGGCTCAGGACGCAGCCCTGAGGGGAGCCCGTGCTGAGGGTGATGACGTCAGAGGTGTTCTGACCGACCCGGACCGACTGAGGTCTGTTGGTTAGGAAGTCTAGCAGCCAGTTTCGAAGGGGTGTGTTGAAGCCCAGATGCTCCAGTTTTCCCACCAGATGCTGTGGGATGATGGTGTTGAATGCTGAACTGAAGTCCAGGAACAGCATCCGCACGTGCGTGTTCTTCTCCTCCAGGTGTGCCAGGCTCAGATGAAGAGCGGAGGAGATGGCGTCCTCAGTGGAGCGGTTCCGTCGGTATGCAAACTGAAACGGGTTGAGTGTTGGGGGGAGACTGGAGATGATGTGTTCTTTCACCAGCCTTTCAAAGCATTTCATCATGATGGGAGTCAGTGCAACGGGCCGGTAGTCGTTGTAGCAGGTGACTTGAGGTTTCTTTGGCACCGGAATGATGGAGGCATACTTGAAGCATGCTGGCACTGTGGCTTGCTCCAGCGAGGTGTTAAAAATGTCTGTGAGGACACCAGCCAGCTGACCTGCACACTCCTTGAGCACCCGCCCAGGTATGTTGTCGGGGCCTGGGGCCTTCAGCGGGTTGACTCTCCTCAGAGTCTTCCACACATCGGCTGTGTCAAGGCAGAGCACCTCCTCATCCTGGTGGGGAACAGCTTTCACTGCTGGCGTGTTGTTTAATGCCACAAACCTTTAGAGCAACTAAATAAAAAAATAACATTTTAAATGCAGCTCACTGGAGGGTTGTGCTATTTTTTTGAACAGGCTTGAGGGCACCACATCTGGTCCTCGGGGGCTACCTGGTGCCCACGGGCACCATGTTGGTGACCCCTGCACTAAAGTAACTTGGAGGGGATAACATCATTAACTTAAATGATCTGCTCTTACTAGGTAGCCTTCACCCCTGTTTACATGAGATAAAGATCAGAAACAAGCTGAGTTCCACAATGTGACTCTTCATAGTATGAGTCAAGCCAAGTATGAAGTCTTGGTTTTGTGACCTAAGCATGACTAAGACCAAACTTGCAGACTTGAGTCACCACCACTGACAATATACACACAATGCACACCTAAATAAGTGAATTTTGGATTATTGGACACATTTTTAAAAGTTTATTGGATAAAGAGACAAAGTGGTCAAGGGATTATTTTAATTAAGATAATATTTCCTTTAGAATTTTTAAAGTATATTACTTTTAAATAAATCTAATAATCTTAATTGTTTTGCCAAAGTGCTAGAGGTTTTAAACATAAAGAATTAGCACACTATTTGTCACTTTCTGCACAGTTTTTGTCCTGTTTTAGTATTTGAGTATCTTTAGATTATGTTTTAATCCTTGTTTGATATCACAGTCTTTTTAATTATTTTCCTTACATCAAGCTTTTTCCCTGCTCGTCCTGTGTTTCTTATATTCATTAGATCAACCTTGTTTCAGGTCCCTTTTGTACAGTCTTTAGTTTATTTCCTCTGTCTAGTTATCCTCAGTTACACTTAGATTATCTTCCTTGTTCCCCTGTTGCTCTCTCTCGCCTCCTGTCGCCACTCGCCCTCTCGCCCACTCTCCTCAGTTTTCCCTCCAGCTCCTTCTCCACACCTGCCATAAATTAGTCAATCAACCCCTGCCATTGTTCTAGCTCTCATCCTCCCAGTATTTAGGCTCCTCTCATTTTTCCACTTGCTGCTGGTTTCTACTGTGTGCTTCCTGTCACTTTGCGTGATCCCTTCCTTGTTTGCTTCCTGGTTCTATGTTTTATTTTTGCTCTGGCTCCCACATCCTCCAGTGTTTTTGTGAGTTTTGATTGTCACTAAATCCACCAATAACTTCTTGCTGCCACTGCATTTGGGTTCAACAACAACCACTCCAAATGATGACTCCATTATACTTTTGGTCCAGGGTTTCGAAAATTATGGCAGTGTACAATCCAGAGTATCTTTAGTATATTAAAGCTATTGCAAGAAATTCACAAATGTGTTTCCAAAAAGTTCCATAAAAGGAATGTTAACTTTGTCTTAAAACAATGTCCCTCATTATTTAGATCCTGCCTGATTTTGAAAACACAGAGCAACTTGGGCTTCAGAGATCTATCCATCCAATTAACCCTAACAGTTATGTTCTTGGACTGTGTGAGGAAGGTGGGGTACCTGAGGAGAAGCAGCACATGTACCTGCAAACTTCATGCAGGCAGACCCAGGACCTTTTTGTTGTAAGGCAACAGTGTGAGAGAAGGTGTCTGCCATGATCCTTGTGTGTTTGTCTTAGAACGTAATTATTTTTTGGGATAATGCTTTCTTTAGTTTTGCATGGTTTATGGATTTACCTACTTTACTTTTGTTCCTGTTTACATCTTTGTCTTTTCTTTTCAGTTGTTTGTTTTTAGAGTCTGCTTATACTGGGTAGGTTTTGCATTCTGGTTAGGTTCTGTTTTACTCCTTGTCCCCTACCATCCCACTACTCTCTGTTCCCTACCTTCATTCATCACACCTGCTCACAATTACATCTGCCTCTTCACCTGGCTTCTCTCTCACCGGCTCACTCTACCCTGTGTATTTATACTCCTGGCATCCTTTCACTGCTCCTTCTGCTCAACTTATGGTTCCCTACCTGAGTTCTCCTGGCTGTATTTTTTGAGTTTCTGAACTTATTAATCTGTGAGTTTTTGTAAACCTTTATTAAATCATTTTGGCTGCATCTGTACCTGGTTCCTTAAGCAAATCATGGCAGTATCACTCTGCACCCTCTGGGCTTCAGAAATGCATAACGTAAAATAGTACTATATTCAGGGAAAACATTTGATTCATATAGATATTTCTGACTCTGTTCATATTTCAAAAGAAGTTATTGCATTCATCTCAGTCACAGTGGCAAAAATAAATTATATTGCAATACGTGACGCTTAGAGAAAAATATCTTAGCTTGGGAACTAATGATTAGTGGTACTATCTCTGTCCATATCTACAACCATTTTAATAATTTTCTTCTTACTGATCATGTAAATAGCATGGATATTCTGCAGTAAGAATAACAATAGGATATTAAAAAGATCAAAACACTCGGATAACCATTAATAAATCATTTTCATGATATGTTTTGAACAATGCATGTACAAACCTTGCTGCCCAATGAAACAACCTATAGTTCCAAGTTTTTCATTTTTTCTGATTTTCCATCCAGAAAACAGCTCAGTTCGTGTTCCACTGTCTTTTCACTAATGCACCATTAAGTTGCTCATTTTCTTTTTTTGTTCTGCTCCTGAGGCTCAATTAAATTAATGGGTGCTTAATGTCAGTGCAATTCTTGGTATTCCTGTTTGTCTTTATTAATAAATGAGTTTCAATGGACAACTGAACAGATATACATTTATTAAATGAGGTGTTTAAGGATTACTTGTTTACTGCTTGCTTAATTTATATATATTAAATTAAGAAATTACTCCCTTAAGTATATCATGAAAATTATATTTTGAATATCATAGTGGATGGCTGGCTGGCTGGCTGCATGGATGGATGAATGTCACACTTGAGAACAAAAACCAGAGTTCTAGAGGATGAGGTAGTCCCGCAGAATCATAGAGTTCTGGAGAGCAACCCGGAGGTCATCCAAAGGTGTCATATAGTACTGATGGGTGTGGGTCCAGAAAAAAGAGTCTCATGTTGGAATGGCTGGTGCTTGAGAGGGAGGAGTCAAAGAAGCTGACCCAGATCGCAATGGCACAGGTTGCTGATGTGGCATGTGGGAGCTGTTGTATGCTGTAAATCATGGAAGCATACTGAAAAATCAGCACAGGGTGCTTGCAAAGTGTAGGCTTGGATCGACTAGACCCTCTGGACAGCAGCGGAGCTGTTGGCCTGATCCTCTGTAATGGGAGTGGAGTCTTGTGAGGAGGGTTTCATCTGTGGTGAGAGGGAGAGATAGTGATGGGGAAGGATTGGAGGCATTAGCTGGACCCTCAAAATCAGGAATGGAAGCAAGTCGATGTTGGGTTCCGGTGCATTGAGCAAAGGAAAAATTATTAGCAGGTGCGGAGACATGTGGCAGGGGAGAAGGTTGGAGCTATGGTGGAATTTTGAGGCTCTTTGCCATGGTTCCTTATAGTTACACTTTGCCTACTCCAACAGGTCCAACAAGCCAAGAGGAGGAAGGAGAGGAATCCATTCACACAAATAATGTATGCAGTCCTCTGCTGCCATCAAACACTCCCAGGATTTACCAAGCTAGACCATTATGACAACATACACCCTCACGATGCCTGTTAATTTGTCAAACATTGCCAAGAGGCAGAATCTGCTGGGTCCAGATAGCTAGATCCTATTGTCACGATCTAGCCATCTGGACTAACTCCACTTGGGTTAAGAAAGACCCAAGTGGAGACAGACTGTGGTAAGTCAGAGTACTTTATTGATAATAAAACAAAAAGGGCTGGATAACAACATTGAAAGCAGGTCATGGAACACAGGAAGTTAAACAGACAGATAATCAGAGTAATGGAAGGATCCAGCAAAGCACAATGACAACCAGTAAGCAGTGAGAGGAAGTCAGGGAACATAGGCAGTCTAACAGAGAATCCAGCAAATAATAATGGCAACCAGAAAGTTAATATACTAAGGTAAGAGTGAAGAATTATAGTAAATGTAGGTGAGTTAGTCAAGGCAAGGAAGGGGACTAATTGACCCTTGGATGGTGTTTGGGTCTGTGCAACATGTTTTCCTTTCAATTTAACTAAAGTCTGTACAACAATTAACTTTTTCACACTCAGACTTGCTGGCCTTGCCTCATTTTCTGTGAAGAACATCTGGTTCCTGGAACAAGAACAGACACTAACCTGCCTTGGGGGGGGAAAGGGCATTTCCTGAACATGACTAAGGGACTAGGTGTACAAAACATTACTTGCAACATTTTTTTTTTACATCACAAACGCTGGGACAGGAGCTCCTTAAATGAAAACTGACCATTGTGGAAAAAATGCAGAAAACAAGCCTGAGCTTCCTCCTCCAATGCTGAATACGACTTACCCAGTCTTCCAAGTTTATTTACACAGCAGACACATCTTTAGTTTTTTATATGCCAAAGCAAAGCATGAGTGCACTGCATTGCAATGGGGAAATCTGTGGTCAGCAGCATCAAAAAAAAGAAATGATCCTGGAATATAATGCCACAAAAGGAGGGGTGGACAATATGAACAAACTGGTGACTGCCTACAGCTGCAAAATAAGTACCTTACACAAGCTGCTGGTGATATTCTTCAATGTATTTGTCAACTTTGTCAACTGGATGTTATTGAATCCAGCCTGAAATTGAGGAACGCTTCAGAGGAAATGTCTCATTTGTGAGGAGCTATGAAAAGAAGTAGTGAACACAAATATCCGGGAAAGGCAACATGTTCCAAGAACCCCAGCCTCTGCAGTCAACAGTACGAGGATCCAGGCGGATAATGCTGTTGCTTCCTCCACTCAAACTTCAGAACCAGTATTAACCAAGCCTACGGTAGGTGTCATACAAATGCAATGTACCTAACAATTATGCTCAGTTAGTTATGATTTATGTTTGTGTGTGCATGTCTATGTGTGAACAACAGACAGATACAATTTTTTGTGTATAATTCCTGATAATTACTCAAAAGAAAAAAAATCATACAAACAACAAATAGAAGCATTGTACAATGTTTGGACCAAAGCCCGAAAGAAAATTCAATATAAATGCATCATGTGGAAGAAGTACACATGTAATACCTATACACAGTGAAACTCTGCTCCAAAGTTTGCTAAAGTAAAGCAATTATTAAACAAGATGGTGTGTCTAGACTGACATTTGTGCTCAACTTGTAAACATTGGTGGAATGGGTGAATTATTATTATTATTTTTGTGTGTGTCCTGTCTGGCAGTGTGGCATTAAACATGGCTTTTTTTATGTCAAATAGAGCCCAACAGATTTATTTTCACAAGTGGAGCATTACTGCTTTTGTAAAAGTTTTTTGCTTTATATGTTTGCCCCAAAACTTTATTGGTTATTATTTTGGGATTATTTCAAATTCAATGGACACAAATGGAAAGGTGAGGCAAAACCTTAAAGGGGAAAAAATTGAAAAATAAATGGTTTAGAGGAAATCAATCCATTCCCTTTGCTCTCAACAGTAATTTGAGACTTTATGGGATTCTTCATAAATAAAATTGATTCTATTAAAAATAAAATTATTGGTATCCTCCCAAACATGATTACCTTCTCCTCAGTAAGTGAGGCAGTGTGCGAGGGATATTTAAAACTTGATCAGTGTGTATGCTACATTAAAAATAAAATTATTGGTATCCTCCCAAACATGATTACCTTCTCCTCAGTAAGTGAGGCAGTGTGCGAGGAATATTTAAAACTTGATCAGTGTGTCAACTGTTTAGACGCAGTAGGGCTTTCTGAGTTATCTAAAATGTAAGCGTCATCTAGACCTGTATGTTAGACCTAGTCCCAACCAAGTTATTTCTGGAAATATTCCCTTTGATTAATGCCACCATTTTAGACATGATTAATCTATCCTCTAGGCATTTAAAGTAGTTGTTATTAAACCTCACTTAAGAAACCTTCTCTTGATCAAGATGACTTAATAAATTACAGACCTATATTTAATCTTATTTTCCTAAAATTCTTGATAAAGTAGTTGCTAATCAGGTTTGTGAACATTTATAAAGCAATGATCTATTTGAAAACTTTCAGTCAGGCTTCAGAGCTCATCATAGCACAGCAAAAGCTCTGGTGAAGGTTACTAATGATATTCTCATGGCCTCAGATAATGGACTTGTGTCTGCACTTTGAAAAAGTTTTAAGCCTAGTTTTAAAAGTAGTTGGGATGTCTACCTCACATACTTAAACTGGCAGTTGTTTCTACAGGAGTGGAGCCTGATAATTAAAAGAGCTGCCTAGTTTCTACTTTTAGAAACTATAGAAACCACCAGTAGACCTGCAGGTCGAGAGCAATGTATGGAGTAATCAAATCGATTACTGATGTATGGTAGATGTCTATTATTAAGGGTCGTACATGTAAGTATTAAAGAAAATAGAGGAAATGCTACATAAACAACTTGCTGACTAAGTAGGAGCAGAGAACACAGCATGGTTGGAGATGGATGCTTTGCAGCAAAACCATTAGCCAGGAAAGACTTATAGCTGACTCACGTGAAACAACTATGCAACTGCTTTTTTCTGATGTTCCAAATGTTTCCAATTTTTTTTTTTTCTTGCAAATAGCATGTCATTCTTTACTTAAAGATGTTGACAATACTATCCACACCAGGGATAGGAGACTTCTGGTATTTATATTTAAGTAGTTCTAATTAGCAACATCTCTAAATTCCAGCTGGAGTAACCACGTTGGGTAGCAACATATGTCCTTGCAGACAACAATATGTGTTGGATCTAGTGAGGAAACCCATGCTCGATGACCAAGTTAAAATCCAAAGCTGTAATGAAAGTAGTGGAGACTGTAACCACCCATCGGCCATTGCAACAATTTGTTACTATGGCAACAAATGTAGGCTGATAGATTGTTGACTAAAGAGCCACACAGATTGATAAGCTGGTTCCCCCTGCTAGCTAATCATCCAACGATGTAACAGGTGCTGCCCTCATCTAAGTGCTCTTGAGCTGCTATAATCATACTACATTGAGAAATTCTCTTTGGTTTCATTACATATTGTTAATACATATGTAATGACCAATAAATTACTCTTTGCACGTAGATTTGGAGGCTCATTCACAAAATCTTAAAATTGAGTGTACTGGCAGCTAGATTTTATTAAATCAATTACCCTCCATTACCTTAAAAATTTTGGTTTATTAATGTAAAGTCAAACTTTGTGACCCTGGTCTTTCTTTTTCAAAGAGAGGAGCTGTTAAACTTAAGATTATATTATGCTTAATTATGCTTTGCTTATTCACTAAGCACAGTAACTCTGCTTTATTACATTTTGTCATTATACGCTATAATTAGCACATAAATCAGTCATAAATAAAAGGAAACTAAAAAAAGGTTTATGTTTAAAACTCTATAAATGTACATCAGGAGTTTTAATTTTAGTTGATCACTAAGTGGTGTTCATCTACTTTATTGTACAGCAGTGCTTTTTAAGAACCATATGTTGATGTGTAAAAGTGTGTGCATAGTGGAACTGGCAAGTGCAAATTTGAAGGTCAGGTTTTAAAAGGGGGGGGGGGGACTCCAAATGGTGCCAATTCATTAATCTAAGGCTCAAAGCAAGAGCAAAATGTATTTGGATAATGAATGTCCAGATCAAAAGCTTTTCCCATCCATATGCATGGAATTAAAGAGAATGAAACTCTATCACTTTCATAAATTTAATGCAACAAATTGATACCCGTATTTTGTTCTTTGAAAAGTTGTAAAGGATTCCTTTGTACAAGGGCACAAAAAGTTAAATGTAATTGGTCTTCAGGTGAAGGTTATTGTAATACAGATCAGAAAAAGCTAACAGTCATGGAAACAGATTCACATTTATCAAGTGACTAAGATTAGCCAATTCAATGATGTTGTTTCTACTTTAAGAAAAATTTTTTGATTTAGATAGTGTTTCGGAAAAATAACATTAACACAATCCTACTGACAGCACGTTATAATAACCACAAATTATTCACATGAATTCTTACACAGTATTTGAATAAATTTTATGTTTCAATTCCAGTAAAATTTGTTTGAGCAGAGTACAAAATGAAGCACTGTTTTCTGAATCAGGTTTCCTGAATCAGTGACAATCTTGGTATGGGCAAACTAGAGTTGTCCCCAAATGTGCCCAACTGTTGGGTTGTGGTCTCTCCAAATAATACTAAATATATACTCTCTACTGTATATATACTCTCTCACCCACCCTTCATACTCCTGTTTAGGAGGATGAAGGGTGGGTGGATGGCTCTCCCTTTACCAGAGGCCTGGGAGCTTAAGGGTTCTTCTTAGGAGCTTAGCTGTTCCTAGGATTGTGCTCTTCTAGACTGAGATGTCAGATGTTTCTCCAGGTATCTGATAGAGCCACTTCTGCGGGGGGCTTCTGCTCCGAGTGCTCCTAAAACCACGGGCACTACTGTTGTCCTCACCTTTCGAGCTCTTTCTAGTTGTTCCCTGAGCCCTTGGTATTTCTCCAGTTTCTCATGCAATATTTTCGTGCTGTTTCCATCACTCGGGATGACCACATCCATCAAAACGGCTGTCCTCTGCTACTTATCAATGATCAAGATGTCCGGTAGGTTGGCCATTACCATTTTGCCTTGTTTGTATCTGGAAGTCCCACAGGAACTTAGCTTTGTCATTCACCAACTTGGGATGTGACTACCGTTTTGACCAGTTGTCTTTACATGCAACAATGTATGTAATGGCACAAGAGATGCATCTCCTTAAAAAGCCCCTATAAAAACTGAGTTATGTACCCCCCCTCCCCCCGACAATTTCTGTAATGATTTTGTGTATTTATTAATGTCCTTGATGACTCTTGAACAGACAGTTGGCCTAATTTTCAATAAAAGTTTTGAAGACAAAAATATAGCAACCTCTATTGAAATAGCCTTAACAAAGGTATTAGGGATAGGGTTGGGGTTATGAATACTACTTAAGGAAATATTATCTACACTTTATGAAATGATATTATGTACATATTATACATACTTTTGCTAGGAATGTCATTAAAATGTAAAGAATTTCAGATCCTGTCTTTAAATGTTGCCTTTCCCTCTATGAATAGATTGAGAGTAAATGGAACGCAACCTGCTTTTAGTGAGCCTACATGCGGTAGAACACATGACATGGAACCCTTCGGCTAAACTGACAACCGCCTAGCAATGTGACGTGACTGCTCACGTCTTTCTGAGACACACTGAAATCTTTGGCAAAATGAATAAAGGAAATTTTATCTACCTTCCCTGAACAAAGCTTATAATATATTATGCATACTTTTTGCTAGATATGTCATCAACATGCATACAACTGCAGATGTTTTGCTTAATTGTTGTACCAAAATCTCGGTGGCACTCAGTGACACTCGGCGACACGTAGGTAGGAAAAGTCACTTTCTCACGTCCGCACACCTTTCTGAGAAAATATTTTGCCTAAACTAATAAAGGGAAAGTTATCTACCTTACCCGAACAAAAATTATGAAAATAATATCCATAGTTATCACTAGAAATGTAATCAAAATGCATATAAACACAGTTGTTTTGCTTGAATGTTTACTTTTCCATGGGCAAAGGAAGCCATGTTATATTTTTTTTATTGGGGAAAACTTCATAGTCACGTGACTTGGTTGCAAGCAAATGTAAATAAATAGGCCAAGTAAAGTGTAACCCTGACACATATTGAAGAGCCAAATTGTGACAATACTATGTCTCCCCCTGGTAATCAACATGGATATTACATGTTTTTCACTGAGTCTGGGTTGGCTGAGATGTAATATTTAAGTGTTGTAAGAATACATTATTCTACGTCCTTGATGCTATAATTGGTATCTTATATAAAGCCAGTAATTTGATGAATAAATGTATTCAAATGTATTCACAACTATCCGACTCATGGAAACTACAACAGGCATAAATTGAAGGCAATCAGAGTTTCAGGAGTCTCTTAATTCTGCAGGTATGCAGTCAGTGTCAATGTCAACTGAATTTGTATGGCACATTTCAAACAACATTGTTGACCAAAGTGCTTCATAAGAGGATAAGACACAGCCATGACACTTACATGGACATAAATACACAACATATACACCTTACATTGACATAAATACATAACATAGACACATAAACATATACATTGACAAATGGACATGTTTTTGGCACTAATGGAACCCAATAGTTATTTCTTGTCTCATTTACCGTATTTATTTTTTATATTTTGCTGAACATTATTTTATTATTTATGAAAGGACATTGACATTTGATTAAACAGATGAATCCAAAGAGAACTCTTTAATTTATTACAGGATATTCTTTTAATTAAAGTTATTTGATTGTGGTTTTGTTTCACATGTATTTAGGACTGTAGAGTAGAGCAAAGGGTAGAGTGCCTTCTCCAGGTTGGGATGTCCTGACCCAAGTGGAAGAGTTCAAGTATCTCAGGGTCTAGTCCTCTAATGAAAGGAAAATGGAGAGAGTGATCGATAGGCAGATTGGCCGTGAAGCTGACGCTGTACCGGTTTGTTGTGGTGAAGAGAGAGCTCAGTCAAAAGGTGAAGCTCTTAATCTACTGATAGATCTACGTTCCTACCATCATCTATGGCAATGAGCTTTGGGTTGTGACCAAAAGAACGAGATCGTGGATACAGGCGGCCAAAATTCTACACAAGGTGTCTAGCCTCTCCTTTAGCGATACGGTGAGATCATCAGATATTCAGGACTGACTCAGAGTAGAGCCTCTCCTTCTCCACGTCAAGAGCAGCCAGTTTTAAAGTGGCTCAGGCATCTGGGCCTCCCTGGTGAGGTGTTCTGGGCACATTCCACCAGGAGGAGACCCAGAGGATGACTCATGACAGGCTGGAGAGACTATGTTTCTCGGCTGGCCTGGGAAGGCCTTGGGATCCCCCCCAAGAGGAGCTGGCCCAAGTAGCAGGGGAAAGGGGAGTCTGGGCCTCCCTACTTAGGCTGCTACCCCTATGACCGATCCCAGATAAGCGGAAGAAAAAGAAGAGTAGAGCATGTAGCTGAAAAGTTGACTTATTTGTTTATATTAAATACAGTCAGGCCCCGTTTCAGAAAGCTGGGTTAGTGAATAGTTTCTTGGGTAACTTCCTGCATACCCTGGTTTTTCTGTTTCACAAAGCTCAGAAGCCTTTACCCTGAGTCAAATTATGACAACAAATTACTCAGTGAAGCAACCCTGCTCGGTTCCAAGGTTGTTAGGGGTAAAACGTGAGGTTTTCCTACTTTTTAGTTTAGAAGTGTTAGAAATGGCGTGTCCGTTCTGTATTAGTCTGTATGCTGGAGGGCAAATGCGGCACATAAATCTTTGTGCCGCATTCTTTGTGCTGATCAGAGCATGATTAAATGTCTTATCATTTCTGGATTAATATGTTTTAAAGCGTTACTGTTTTTCACCGCTGTCATTGATTAATCTTAATATTCTCAGGCCGCACATTGTTTTTCTAACATAAGGAGGGGACGCTCTCAGTTCTGAACAATTTCTTTGGGCAGCTCTTTAGTTTTTATGGGATAGGGTTTCAGGAGCAATTTTCACCTGCAATTACATATGTGATTTAAATCAAGTACAGCTACAAAGTCATAATGTGGAAATGTAAATGTTAGTTTTTTTTTGTATGACACAAAGGCATTAAGGAATATTTTTCAGGTGGAACCACTATTAAAAATGTCATCATGTCTGATTTATAGGTGAGTAAACAAAGAGAAAAATTTAAACTTTTTGAGCCTCACCTAAATTTTAACCCAAATAAACACTGCAGGACACCATGAAAACCCCTTTGAAATGGTAAGAGAAGCCTCAGTCATTATAGTTCCACAACAAATCTGAACTGAATCAGTTGAAGCATATTTGTTCCACAAAGGTTTTAGTGGGCAGTGTGCCAGCCGGACATGTGTTTTTTGCATAGTTGTGCTAAAATGGGCCAAACTGTGCTAAATGTTTTTTTCCCCATAAAAGGGAATCTGGTCAGATAAAAGTGCAGAATTCCATTGCAGGACACTTTCTGCATATGACAAAGCATTTGGTCATAAGATTTACCGTTTGTTTTAATCAAAATGCGCCATTGTACACTTTTCCATTGCAGCTGCGCGTTTGCACAATCGCACGCTGCATCTGAATTCAGCGTACACAGCAAATCTATGATGCACAGTAAATAAAATCCAAGCTGAACTGTAAACAAAATAATAACAAACCAAGGTATTTGTCCCGTTTTGCAATTCTGGTGAGATGGTGTTCCATGGTCCCACTCTGTGTGAGACAGGTGCTGATCGAAACGCACCACTGGGGGTGAGGCAGACGCTGTTATAGTTGGGCAGGTGGTGGTGTGCGTCTTTGTAACTCCTGCTGTTTATGTGGCTGTGTTTTGGGGATCTTCTTATCTGAGGGCTTAAGTGCCGTTTCGCAACCAATTTGTGCTTTGGCGCTTCATAAATTTGGTTGGTTTTTGAGCGCTACACCTGCTGTTTGTTTCTGGAGCACTGCTGCTCCACTGGCATTATCAGCTCCAGTTGGAGTCATTTGCTGTGCACGGCTTCTGCTGGTTTCTGACCAGCCGTCCTGTTCTAACTCCGTTTTTGAAAAGCAATTGTGTTTGTATGTTTCTATGTGAGCACATGCCTGAGGACTACAGCAATATATGCATGGCTTAGTGAATGGCTTGCACTTGTGCAGTACTGTATCAAATCTGGCCAAGGTCAAGGTTTTCCAGCCCAAAAATCTGTTAAAAACTGCCAGAACACAAAGAAACCTGCCCAATCAAATAATGTTATATCTACTGTATGGCAGGTCTTAATGCACAGCAATACTAGTGATGGGTCCGGCAACACCGATGCGTCGGCGCATGCGTCGAGCTCGTAGAGCAAAACCTGTGTCGATGCACGTATCACTATGAGAAAGTCACGTGACCGATACAGGAACTATTTCGAACTGACTGACGCGGCAAACTGTTTCTGTTCTCTCTAAACTGCGCGCATGTGCATTCGCGCACAGCACCTGGATTCAGCGTGCACAGCAAATCTATGCTGTGCAGTAAATAAAATCCGAGCTGAACTGTGAACAAAATAATAAACCAAGTTTATTTTAACCATTTTGCAACTCTGGTGTGATGGTGTAGCAAGGCCCGGCTCAGTGAGTGCCAGGTGCTGATCGGAGCACAACACTGATTGATGGGTTGGGCAGACTGGGCGGTTTGCGCTGTGCGTCTTTGTTCTGAGCGTCGTTTCAGAAAAAAACGGCTGATCTACACTGAGTAGAAAGCTGCTACTCTGAGTAGTTCTTCCTCCCTCTGTCATACTCAGCATTTCCGATGTATCAGTAAGGTAACTCATGCAATTTTTCTGACAGATGACATCAGTAAGGTAACTAAACACAGTGCCCGATCAACCACTGAACGTGAGCACGAGCATGAAAAAAAGCCTGATCACTGGAACGCAAATAACGCGATTCACCATGGCAATGACAGGAAATAAGCTTGGAAGTACGCATGTCCTGCGAGTAGAATTAGAAATCTTTAAAGAAGGCATATGGACAATATTAAACCATAAGAAACATTGTCGTTGCTGCTGCAAACCGCAAGAGAAAATTGTTGAAAAAGTCAATGCATGCGCAATATGAAAGTTTTGTGATGGAGAATTAAAGCTGTTTTCTCACACTTCACTGATCAACACAAAAGGGGAAGTATGTGTGTGTGTGAGTGTGGGGGGCGGGGGGGGACATGGCAGCAAAAAATTTGTAAAGAAAAATAATAAAAAATTCTGTCCACAAGCATCCTCATTCACAACATGTTTACTTAGAGGTTGTTACGTTATGATACAGGTTCACATTATTTATTGACTGTATCTAAAAAAAATCTAATATATTTTAAATTCAAATGGAAATATAAAATAATTCAATGCAACATACAATGACTTAAATTGTAAATATTGTGTATACTTGGTCACCAAATCAGTGTCAGTTAACTGTCAACTAGGTTGCCTGTAGGGATTTTTAAGGTCCAGCAGGTGTCAGTATTCAGTGACACAGTATCGGCACTGTATCAATACAGTTGGGCAATGTGTCGAAACGCTTCATGACGCCTCATCGACCCATCACTAAGCAATACTGTGCATTTTCGAAAGCTGCAATCCAACAAAATATTTTATGGAAAGTGTGAGATTATGGTAATATTTCGGAGTGCATGCTCCGTGGGGAGCGACTATGGGAGGAAGTTGCATTTTTATTTTCAACTAAAAATGAAAACCGCCTAATCTGGCAACACTAAGTCTGACGACCCCAAAGCGCTTCACATTACTGTCAGTCATTCACCCATTCATGCACACATTCACATCTTGACGGTGGTGTGACACGTGAAAAATTAGAGGGGAACATTGCCAGTGGGCACAGCATAATATCAATAAAATTTATATAAAATACAGTGAATTGTAAAAATGTTTCTCCAAACAGAGGTATTTCACTGAAAATATGAATTATCAATCCAAACTGACACTGAGTCACAAGTGGCTCAGTGTCAGGATCACCTGGAGTGTGCCACATGTCCTCGCTGGCAGGCAGAGGTTTAGCCTGACTAACCTGCTTTTACGCTTTGGGGATTGGTGGAGGAGGGAATTCGTAGCAGAGTTTTCTCATTACAAGATACTCTTTGCATTTGTACCACAAAAATAGCAAGAGAAATTTTTAAATATATGTTGTTATGATGTAACAGTATACAGGGTGGGGGTTAAGGAATTCATTGCAAAGCTTTCTCATAACAAGATTAGATTTCTTACTGTATTCATATGCCCTCTTTCTGAAATAGAAGACACGCAATGTAAAGATGCTGGAAATAAAAAGTTACAGCGCAACTTACTTGTGAACTGGGGCTCTCAGAAGCATTTCCTCATCTTCTTCCACTTCAAAATCCAAGCTGCTGTCTGAAGATTCTTCGACTTTTTCGTCACTGGTCCGCCAAATTTCCTTCGAAGCTTAATTTTCTTCTTCTGTGCCACCATTATTTTTGACAGAGCAATCTGCGCTTGAGGCCATATGTAAAGCGATCTGAGTTCAATGCTGCTGTGTCTGCAGATTTTACACACAGCGCATGCCTTTGTTACGGACGGTAATTGTGTCCTCGAAAATGGTCAAACAACGACCTCCAACCCTGTGTTGGAAAGGTAAGAGCCTCTAGTTTCCAACAATAACAACCATGAGGGCGACAAAAAAACGGCTGCGTGCGAGTGCATATTTTCGACAGAATGCAACATTTAAATAGCCACGGTAGATATTTAAAACTGATTTTGTTTGTTTACACTACTGTAATACAAAACATATTTGTGAAAAACAAAATTACGGCTTGTTTTAGAAACTTAAAAGCCCCCTCTTGAAGACCACGTGGGTGAAAAAACACCACCGTGTTTGGCCCATATCTAAAAATAGCTCAAAATGTGCATCTGCCATCTTGACCCGAACTCGGGCTGATCAGGTAAATTAATTCAATAACGTAGGAGACACAGAACATCTTCCTAAGACAAAATGGTAAATGGTTTATAATTGTATAGCGCTTTATCTAGTTTGACTCATAACTCAGTTATTCAACCATTCACACCCTGATGGTGATGAGCTAAGTTTGTAGCCACAGCTACCCTGGGGCAGGCTGAGAGAAGCGACGCTGTCATACACCACTGGGCCCCCTGACCACGGCCAGCAGGCAATTCGGTTTAAGTGTCTTGCCCAAGGACACAATGACTGAGATGGTCAGAGGGGGGAGCAAACCTGCAACCCGTCAATGCAGGATAAATTCCCCCTGTGCCCCTTAAGTTATGGAGTTAGGGCAAGTGTATGTTGTACTGTCAGGAATGTTACTGTTGCACTAATTATTGGTGGGGTAGGTGTTCCTAGTCAGAGACCCACAAGATTAATAATAGAACTACATGCTGCTGAGGTTGCTTATTGTTGTACATTGTAAGTGGTTTAGTAGTAATCAAAAAATGGGCACACATCAAAGTTGATGTCATACCAAAGATTATTAAATCCACATGACACAGTATGTCATGGAGTAGTCTTATAAGACTACTAAAATCACACAGTGTATACCAGGCCTAAGGATTTTTTGTAAATGGCCCTTGAGTGTTTTTGGAACAAGATCTTGTTTCTTTTGTCCTGACCTTTGTGCTTTGCCTAACATTTGGATTTGTTTGCTGACTTCTGCCAATCTGTGTATGACCCTTGCCTGTCCCTCAGATTCTAGAATATTCACCCGAAATCTGCCTGACACCACTGCCGTGAGTTAGCCAGCTGGCTCCACTGCCAAGCTGCTGCTGACTTATTCCCACAGATGTTCCCTGATTGCTACAGTGTTTTTTTTGGGGTTTTTTTAAATACACATTTTAAACACACCTAGTGTCTGGTTAAATTCCGGGTCCATATTCTGTTTTCTCATAATAATATTAATAATAATATAATTCATGCAGTTTATGACAGCAGAGATGGTTTGGGCTTTCACCTGCAAAAATCACTCCAATCATGAATAAGGTCAGTTGCTTAAAATACAGTGCGATTTCTTGGCATGTGCTTGTCAAACTTCAAAATGTATACAAAAGTTTTGGTTTGCCAATTTGGAGGAAAATTATGTTATATTATAGTTTTTGTATTATAGTACAGGTTACAGCTAACAGAAGAGTTACTGCCATTGTCCACAGAAAACTAATTAACTGATGCATTCCATTACATCAGTCTGGGGAATCATTGATTACCCTCAGGGTGACAAAACAACAACAACAACAAAAGATACTCATATAAATTAAAGTCCAGGGGAGCCAGTGGCTCTTTATTTTTTGCATTCAATTATGAGGTTCTTCATTCACAACTCTATCAATGAACTGAAGTTTCAGAGTCAGCATTTTCAGGGAGTGTGCTCAGCCATGTGAATGACCTACTGATGACAGATGGTAAAGTCACTCCTAGAAATGTGGCAAAACCTCTGCTGCATCACAACTCTGCGTACTCAGGAAAGTACACACTTTTTTTTTCATTTTTCAAATCCAAGCCAGTAAAATGCAGGAAATTGTTTCAGTTTGCCAGACACCGGGGCAAGAGTGAAAACTGTGTCTCAGTCCCACACAAATCGAAACATCTGTTTACAATAGAGATGGTCTTTTGGCTCTCTTTGTCTCTGACTGCAAGCGCGGTGTGCACGATTAAGCAACTTTTTGTCTGTTAGGGACTGTCTTGAGGCTCATTCACATAACCCAGTCATCATGACCTGGATGACTGAGAATCTTCACCAAGTCACAGAGCCCCAACACACCAAAGTTACAAAACGATTTAATGCTTTCAGGTGAAGTCACCAAAGTTGCCAATAACACAGATAAAAGTCTCTTGTTTTGTCACTAGTATATTTTTGAAAAAGTCTCTAGAGGGGCCTGTTGGCAGCAGTGCACTGTACAATGATGAACGTGCCCTGTGTGTTTTCAGCCAATCACGGTTCAATAAATCAGCCAATTCCCGTTTCCACTAAATGCCTTTAGTTTCCACTATACTATATTTCACACGCATAAACAAAAAAAAAGGCCTGTGAGACAGTGGTCACAGGTAGCTGAAGAAGCCCTACGGAGTTGTTTTTAAACTACCAATTGGATTTCACTTTGCAAGCCACATGGAGAGGACATATAAATGCCATAACTGAGTCTGTGACTGACTTATATGAACTTATGTGTGGACAACATTATCCCCACCAGAACAGTGAGATGTTTACCTAATAACTTTCACCGTTCCTTTTCACTCTGCACACTTCAAGCACAAGTCCGTCTTCTGTCAGCTACAAAAATACTCAGATGACTCTGCAGTTGTTGGTTGCATCAGGGATGGACAAGAAGCTGAGTAGCTAGTGGACCGCTTTGTGGCATGGTGTAGAAGCAATCATCTCATCTTGAATGTGAACATAACAAATGAGATAATTGTAGATTTCAGGAGAAACAGGATTTGCTCAAACCCAATTTCCTCCCCTATGGGAGAAGAAGTGAAGGTGGTTGAAGAATTTAAATACCTGTGTTGATCTGGACAACAGACTGGACTGGAGACACAACAGTGAAGCCATCTACAAGACAGAACATAGCAGACTGTACTTTTTGAGGAAGCTTAGGTCCTTCAAGGTTTCAAGCAAGATGTTGTATGTGTTCTTTAAGTCTGTTGTTGAGAGCATCATCTCCTCTGGCAACATATGTTGGGGCAGCAGCATCAGAGCTAGGGACTTAAAAAGGGTCAACAACTTGATAAAGAAGGCTGGCTCTGCTCTGGGTACGATTGTCAAACCTCTGGAGATGATAATGCAAAGAAGGATTTTGCATAAAATGAAGAAAATTATGGACAATCCTGAACATCCTCTTCATGACATTGTCATTGGAAAACAAAGTCTCTTCAGTCAAAGGCGTCTTCAGATTGGTTGTAAAACTGAATGCTACAGGAGATCTTTCCTGCCTACAGCCATCACCATCTATAATAACTCCTTGTTATGCCAACAAACCTGTTTGATTATGAATATTATCATTAATTATAATTAGCTATTATAATTTAATAATAGGTCATTCACACTCAAATGGTAGCGATAACAAATTTAATTCAAATGGTAGTGATCCAAGGGCTATGAGCCTGTAATGATTAACACTAACAATTTGTTTATTATTTAGCAGTTATGAACTTATTTATGCTGGAAAAGTGTGATCTGACCAGTTGTTGACTGGTTAGACTTATCCAGCAAACGTTGTTAATTTAAATTATAATTGCAATTGGAGTTTTAATCCTTACTTCTTTACCACAAACCAATTAAAATGTCTCAGATTATTCAGTTATTAACTCAAAAAGGAGGTACTTCTTAGCTCTTAGAGACCATTCAACTTCTGGACCAAAATAACCACAAACAACAACGATTTCACAAGTTATTATTTATCAATCTAATAATTCCCTGTTACAGCAATTATTCTACTTCATAAAACACTAGGAAACACTACTTGCTACTCAAAAGAACATACAAAGGAAATAAATGAAAATAAAACAAGTCAAAATTGTAATAAATGAGAGGTAGCAATGCTTAAATCAGTCCACCGTTGTTTAAGACTGATGTCACTCCACAACAAACTAGGCTAACCGCTTCGAGCTACCTTGCACCCTTCCAAGATGGCGACTGTGACGACATAAGACCTACAACCTTATGCGCCGTGCGAAAGGGGGCGGCCCTAATGATGTATCTAACCAGCCTAGTGTGGGCGGACTCTGAGTACAAGGCGATCTCACTCTCGAACAAAAGACTTCAAAGAAAAATGCGGAAAACCGAACAAATCGCACCCAGTGTATATTATATATATATATATATATATATATATACATACAGGCCAGCTGACACCCGGGACAACAAAGTCTTTTTGGGCCCCCCTCTACACCTGCTCCCACCACACCACACACACACACACACACACACACACACACACACACACACACACACATACACACACACACACACACACACACACACACACACACAGACCAAAGAACGTCAACTTAACTGAATAATTCATTCTCTTATGCCTTTTATTTTATTCAATAATCTGAAATATTTTTTTGTCCTCCAAACAAGTCTTACATGACTTTACTTCATAAATATGGTTAGACCCTCTGAATCTGCTGGCAGTTCATTTGCCATCTCTGAGAAAGGCTCCCTTTTTGCTGTTAAACGCACAACATTCACTCAATCAGAATCAGTCATTTTTGTTGGTCATAAGGCGGGATCATTGAAA
This sequence comes from Fundulus heteroclitus, assembly GCF_011125445.2. Classification (NCBI taxonomy): domain Eukaryota; kingdom Metazoa; phylum Chordata; class Actinopteri; order Cyprinodontiformes; family Fundulidae; genus Fundulus; species Fundulus heteroclitus. Next base: position 24,125,288 of record NC_046362.1, on the reverse strand, counting down.
TTAACGGGATGGTCCGTCTCTGAGCCACTATGCTCAGACTCTCCGATCGGGCAGTAAGCCCCTCCACCTGCACTTCTCTGTTATCGGTAAGGATGGCTCTCTCTGCCTCCTCCTCAAACCCCCCCCCCCCCGAAGCTACGTTGTCCTCCTTTCTCTCTGTCCACCAAGCTCCCTGCCTCAGCTGGCTCTCCTGTCTTTCAGACAGGGCCTCTGCCATCTCTTTGCTTTCTGCTCATTTGGTGCTAAGCTCAAGTATTTCCGTAAAAGAAAAGGTGTCCCCCATGTGGAATGTATTAACTTTGATCCGTTTCTTACACTTTTATGAAGGTTTAACATGTGTTTATATGCTTTAATAGGCTTTTAAGATAGCTGGCAGAAAGCTTCAAAACCGGGCCTGTTGGTAAGAGAATTTGGAATTCTTGGAATTTGCAAGACGGGTTTCTGTCTTGGACAACCTTTTGTTTAGCTCAAGGTTCGGGGTTGTGGTCAGCGGCTTGCAGGCGATGACCGGAAGAACCAGTGTAGTGTAGCAGCCTGCAAGCAATGACCGGAAGACCCAGAACAAGGCAGCCAAAGAAGCAACCCCATATAGGGTAGAAGTATTGTTAAGGTGTGTCATTTGCTCATGTAACGGTGTGTCATTCGCTCATGTAACTCTGTGAGACCCTCCCCTTTGAAGTTAATAAAAAGAGCCTGCACAAGGAAGAGGACAGAGTTGTTGCTCGCAGGTGTCGGCTGGTGCAACTTCTCTCCCTTTGCAAAGGTGAAACTTCAATTCTGTTTCCTTGGCTAAGTTTTTGTTGCACTCTTAGACTAAGTCCTGCACATGACTCAACGGACCCAGGGAAGCAAGCGGCTTCAACACCCACCTTACACTAGCCAGCGGATGCTATACTTTGAAATCAAATTGATAAACGTGATGCTTCTTAACAGGCTCTGGGTGGTGCTGGATTAAGTATACTGGCCTGCTCCTGCATATCTATTGAAGGCCCATCTTACCCCTTTTCCAGATTTGGCAGTAAATGAGGAATACGTTGATCAGAGGTAAACATTGCAATATGCATATTTAATTTATTAGAAATTAAATATGGAGACAGAGTCTTACATTACCATTATAAGATGCCCTCATAGCGATTGGCGATGCAGGATTCTGTCTAACTTTCACAACTCTGAACACATCTTTTTAAGGGTGAGACCCTCCCATGTTTTTTTAGGAGAAGGGGTAATCTGTTCGAACAAAGGAACTGTCCTTTTCAGACCTATCCCCTCCTGCAATAAAACTAAAGATGCATGTTATCTTACCCAGCAACAGAGAGGAGACATACCTTACTGGCTGACTAAGATATTTTCTCAACAATTGGCATCATTCCTCTGCAATTCAGTTCCTAGACCTGTTCCTGACTCATCCTCAGTCTTAAAAAAATATTTACTTATAAAATCACTCAAGTCTTTGGTGTCATCTTCTCTTTTTATTTCTGTGCACCGGTGATTCTTAGTTTGCAGCGGAACGAAGTTTCAAAGTCGCAGCCAGCTGTTGTCCTAATGGTCAAACCATTTTATGTTGGGGTGGGGGGAGTTTTAATGGCCCCTTATTTAAAGAAAACATTTTACATATACCTTATGCAGAAATATATATATATATATATATATATATATATATATATATATATATATATATATATATATATATATATATATATTTAGTTACTCTAATATTAAATATGTTTCACACAAATATTTTCTGAAAAATTACTCCTGCCTGTATTTTAATGGTCAGAGTGTCAGTTTTGCACCCCCAACCCCCCCCCCCCCCCCCCTTCCCCCCTTCTGTCCTGGGCCTGGGACAATTGACCCGTTTGCCCCACCCCCCACCCCACCCCCCTCCCGTCTGCGGGCGTGTGTACTTATATATATATATATATATATATATATATATATATATATATATATATATATATATATATATATATATATATATATATTAGGGATGTCCCGATCAATAAATCTTACCCAGAATTAAAGGTCAGCTTCAATTTCATATTTTAGACAAATGTAAAAAGAAAAATACTTACTTGGTACAGTATTATCAATAATAAAGTGCTATCCAAGATCCACTTTTAGCTTATAAGTGCTTAACATAGGCTGCCATAAAGTCATATAAATAAAAATAAAGTGCACTGACCACTGAGAAAATAAAGTGCCCTTGCTCATCTTAAATGTGGTGTAAACAGATTGACAAATAGTCACAATTCGGTAAATGAATTTCAAACATTTCAATCCAACTTAAAAAGTAAGTAAACAGAATTCAATCAAATAAATTCAAAACTTTAGGACTGTAACTTAAAAGTAGCATGATCACTGAAACATGATCAAAATCACCAAGACCATTCTTCAGTCATGAACAAACACGTACGTAGCCAGTTATGCCTCACTCACATATCTTTATTCAGTCATTTTAAAGTGAAATGAAGATTCTTGTTAAGAAACACCAGCTTCACAACCCTGTGAGCTGACACACGGTTTCTCTTTTCGTCCATTATGTTGAACACAACGCTGAAGAGTCTCTCGCTGTCCACACTTGTGCATGGGGCAGAGAGATACCTCTGTGCAATTCCCACCAGTGAGGGAAATCGGGCAGCATTGTCCCACCAATTGGTCAAAGGCTTTGCAGACTGTACAATGGTTTGCTCAGTGAGGTAAGTTTGCACCTGAACCAGTACAGATAAAGAAGTCATAGATCGACTTTCCTGCTCACTCTCTTGCAGGATCTCTTCAAACACGCTGCCAAGGCTGGTGTCTGTGCTGAGACGTGGCTTCTTGCTAGACTGTTGCTCTTCTGGCACATCACTGCTGGCTTTCTTTAACTCCTCCATCTTCTCCACCTCTCTAACGAGAGCATCTTTGGCAGGCCCTAAGCTAGGATCTGCAAAGTATCTGTGAAAAAAACTAAATGTGAATTTTAATAAAGTGCATATTTCTAGGGTTTGAAACTAGTCATGAATTTGATTCTGCAACAAAATATTCAAAATATACATTTAAGGGACTTGCCTGTCTTTGTATCTTGGATCCACCAATGAGGCCACTGAATACAGTGGATCAGTTTCAATGTGGCTGAAACGTCGTTCCACTGCCTCCAATAGGGTCCTTTTCATAGTCCTTACTATCATAGTCTTAACATCAGTGGCCTGCCCTCTGGAAAGAACACGCTTCAGGGCTACAATTGCAGGAATCACATTAGCTGTAGTGGTTGTTTCAGCGCTGACAGCTCTTGTTAGCTCCTCGAATGGAGCTAAGATCTCGACCGCCCTCTCCCTCAGTCCCCACCGGTTCACTGTTAGAGTAGCTGGGAGGTTGTGCTCTGTAGCATAAACGCTCAGGGTGCGCTTTTGGCTGAGGAGGCTCTGCATCATGTACAGTGTACTATTCCATCTTACTTGGATATCTTGCAGTAAGCGCTTTACAGGTACTTTCATCTCAATTTGGATGTCTTGTAGTTTTAAATATGTCAAAGTTGAGTGCTTGAAATGACCAATGATTGTTCTGGCGTTGGCAAGTGCATCTAGTATGCTACGTTGTGAGAGCAAACCCTCATGCACAGCCAGCTGCTGTGAGTGAGTAACACAGCCAGACTTGGCACGCCCAATTCATCCATTGCCTTCTTCATGTTCCTCGCGTTGTCACGTAAATGACATGCACACGTTGTTTGTCTATTCCCCACACATTCAGCATCTCCGAAATGGCTTGTCTGACATGTTCTGCTGTATGAGCCCCGCAGTACAGCATGCTTTAAATTATAAGTTTCGGGATCAACCCAGTGCGCCGTGAGGCTCATGAGGGATATCGGGCAAACATCTGAGCCTCAAATATCCGTAGTGAAACTAACAACAACCTTCCGGTTCAATTGACTATGTATAGTTTCTTTCACTTTGCTGTACAGCTGTGGTATGGCTGTGTCGGCAATGTAGTGTCTCGATGGCAGAGTGTAGCATGGGTCCAAAACTTCCAGAAGACGAGAAAGTCCGACATTCTCAACTACTGAGATGGGCTGGTTGTCTAGAGCAATAAATTCAACCAATCTTTCTGTGATCTTCTTTGCTC